>NC_141760.1:84545703-84845703 GCF_982258835.1 Parasteatoda tepidariorum | reverse complement strand
TAAAAATTCAGTTATAATAATTTAAAAATTGTTTAAACTTAATTTATTTTGCCAGTATGTGTCTAAGCTTTGAGCATGATTTCGTAGTGTTGATCAATGCTGTTTTATTAAATATTTCCCTTTTTTCGTTCAGTAAAAAGAACAGCTATTAAGCCAGTTTTCAATAATTTAAATGATAATCATTGTAAAAAATTTGAGAATGAAAATATTTAATCTTCTTATCCTCATCATATGTATGACTTGTTTATGAAAACAATGGTATGGGTAGTGAAAATTTTAAGGAGAAAATTGAACAATATTTTGATAAAATTGAAACTTTCCAGATATTAATGTGCCCTGATTAATAATTGATTGCAATTAATTAAATTCCTACATCTCTACACATGGCTGCAAATACCAGCTATCGAGATCCCCAATCTTCAGAATATTAATCGAACAATGCTTTCAAAAATTTCTTTTATCAAATGTTGCCACCATCGTTGGTAAACAATCATTTCCTATTGTTCAACAAGCTTAGTCCTAAGCACGATCTTATCTAAACCCCACTCTCCAAAATCGAATCGAAAAGTATCGTTCCCTCTAAATCGAACGAGTTTGAGATGGGTGTCGACTGGAATGTAAGGGGGTGTGGCAAGGGGAACTTAAAATTAATAGCAGGAGCCTCCACCACCCCCTGATCTCAGTTCCTATTACTCATTACTGAACATTAGTGATCAGGAGCGTGAAAACTGTTCTCTGGTACAGGCCATTAAATCGCCAGCAACTCAAAGTAATGATTGCCATCGATTTGTGGTTTGTGGCGATGAGTTGGTATGGTGGTTGTACTGGCTGGCTGGCTAACTTTCCCAGCCTTCCCAGGAAATTTTCCGGAATGATGAGGATGAGGGAAAGAGGGAAAAGAGGGGTCATTATTTTCCATGCCGATGGTTTTAGAGTTGTATTCTAATGGATCGGCTAATTTCAAAGAGGGATAATTCTGTGCTGGAGCTTGCCTCTTTTAATCGGAAACTAGAGATACTAGCCAATTTCTTCCCCCGCAGGGAAATGTTTCCATTTGCAAAGTTCGGAGTTTTCATCTCCAATTTCGAAAGTATCAGGAATTCACTTGGAATCAATTTCATAGTGGACTGGAAATTGGCATAAAATTTGAATAGATCATCTTTTGTATTCAATTGAGTATTGAAAAATGGAGGTATAATGCATAGCTATTTCTCCGGCTTTTAAAATGCATAATATATTTACTATTTCCCTGAAAGAGCTGTTGTTATTGTAGAAGCATGAGAGCTTTTCATTGCGCAAATATAATTTTGCAATGCATTTCAAAAGCTGAGGTATGGTATTATACACACATGCATATATATTTGCAAAAAGAAAAAAAAAAAAAAAAAAGAGAACAATAAAAACTAAAAAAAAAAAAAAAAAAAATTAACATTAAAATAAGTAATAAAGATTAGCTCTAAAGCTGCTGAATAACTTTTACCGTAACAATAAATTTTTTTAAATGGATTCTAAAATTATTTGAATTAAATCCAACGTGAATATTGATTTGAAAATCTTGCTTATAAAATAACATTAAAAAAATATTGGTTGCTTATACAAATCGATGATATTTTTCTAAGGAAACCAACTTAGCTAAGGGTTAACTATAGCTAATAATTTTTTTTTTAAATTTACTATGAAAAACAATTTTATTAAGGAATTAATCAAGATTTTTTCTATTGCAGTTATGTTAAGGATATTTTTGTACTGATTTTTCTAAATTCCAGTTTTTACATCAGCCAATCTATCCAAATTATTTAAATCTTATTGAAACTAAACAAAATGATTTTTCAACTAGTTTTCTAGATTTACATAGTTATTGTCCACGAACCTACGATCTCTGCACATGAAGAACGTAAACACTTCAAATTTGAAATTCCGTCTGCAAAACTATTTTAGTTGCATCAGTAAAGTGTTCAAAAAAAGTTTCTCAAATTATTAGATGATTTAAGTGTAATCAAAGCAACAAATCCAACTTTAATTTGGAAGATAATAAGGATGATAATTACCCGAATTGGATAATAATCAACTTCCAATTAATGCCATTAACAATTTGTTCACTCAATTTTAATCCATTTATAAATTTTAAGTTTGCATTTGCTTCACCGAGATTTGCTTCACTGTCCAGAATACCTGAAACTGTAATTGGGACTTATTATTATTAATGACACACTATCTTAAATCCGATGAGTTGAAAGGATAACTGTTGCTGTTGTAGTATGTGTGTTCAGCGATCTGTAATGTAATTGGATGTGAAATGAACTCGGATTAATATTTCTTGCGCGTATATTTAATTTCATTTTCTAGCTTGTTTAATGCTTTTTTTAGTTTATAGAATAAGAGCTAGCGAATTGTAATATCATCTACAGCTTTTGCTCTTCGTCATGTTGTAAAAACGAAACCTTGCACGTCTTGAACATGCTGGTAGGTTAAGCACTTTTTATTTATTCTAATTAAGAATGAAGTATATGAAAAAAATTCTTGACATTTTCTAAAAGCTTCGATTGAAAGTCTTAAAATAAATAAAAGCTTGTATTATATATGCGACCAACTGCAGTCAAGAGGAAAATTGCCAAAAGCGAGAGAGTTGTTAAAAGCCACTGGTTTGTAAATTAAGTATCCGTTCTATGTTAATGTCCATTGTAATGGCCTAGAAAAAAATAATCTCAACGAAAATAAATATTTCGCATTAAAAATTATTTTCAAACTGCATAAAATCAGTGACATATCAAAAGTAATCCGTTTTCGAAGCTTCACTATCTTCAATGAAAAATTCTTTACCCATATATCTGCACCACCAGTGAAGAGGTGTCACTTTTTCCTATATGGTTAAAATAACTTGTTTTTTCATCCGCTCTCTTACCAGGACTTCAATTTGTGCAGAATGCGGATTTACTAACATATCAGGGATACAGAATAAATAAATATTTATGACACCGCGATAGTCATCAGTGCGAGGAAGGCCCTGTTTCAGGGACTTTTTTTTTCCTTCGGATTCTGATACCACCCCTCTAATCTTGTTTGTGAAATCCCGAAGTTCCTCTGCGAAGTTCTTTTTCTTCTTCCAGTTTTTGAGCATAAAAATGAGATGGATTTTGAAAATTCCACCCCATATTTTGTCCAATTTATTCGGAATAATATTATATCCTAGGATGTCGAAGTCAGGTTGAAGAATTTACGCGATAACGCCTCAAATAGGATGAAAGTAAAGTGGAATATGTCAAATGCGGAAAACCCCATTCTTATCTTAGCACTTTTAAGAGATTTAGAGTTTAATAAAAATTTTAAGATCAATTTTTAAAATGTATTTCTTAATCTAGTTTTTACTGAAATTAAAGTTTCTGATTTAAATATTACGTTGGCATTGCTGTTATTAAAAACCAAACAAAATTTTGCTTGGTTTTTAATAACATCATTAGCATAAAATTTTTATTATTTTGGTTTCTTAAAACAGCAATTTTTTTCCTAGAAAAGTTATTAAAGACTACTGTTGTCTACAAACAAAACTCGTTCAACAATAAATAAATAAATAAACAAAATTCAGAAGATCGATCCTTATTTCGTAGAAACCTTTTGACTGATTTTTTCAACTTTTCACTATGGAATGATCACATTATTTACAATAGTATCTATCATACTATACTCTCAGTAATCAAGTCTCAAGATTTTTTATACTTACGTCATGAAATAACTGATGCACAATCTAATTTTTATATCTTCACTTATTAAGATATTATAGCAACTTAATTATATCAAAAGATATTATAACGTTGCTTATAGCAACTTAAGCCTGCTAAACAATTAAAGTTAGGCACTTATGAAGTACGAAACCAAGATCGGAAACTAACTTTTTCCAAAAGCAATCTACTTTCAAATGGATTGTGATTATCGATCTTCAATATATATTGGGAAGGAATAGATATCTCGAAAAAAAGTGACTTGAATATTTTAGCCAATACAGAGATCAGAAATTCGTTACTTTTTTATTTGTATTTGTTACAGAAATTTGTTATTATTTTTTGCATACTGACTTATATCTTTAGAACTAATTTCAAGAACTAGAACTAGTAGAATAAAATCTAAGTATTTATCATTTTTTATTATAGTATACTAATGGTTTATTTTTCAAATATTGAACATGAATATTTTTCCACCATGTTACACAAAATAAAAAATTGCGCATTAACGTTAATTTAAAGTTTGAAAAACTTCAATTTAGAAGCTCAAATTTTTTTATTGAACCATTAAAATTTTTGATAAATATATCTCTGGAGTCTTCAGTTTCATGGAAAGTAAACACTTATTAAAAATATATTTATAATTCAAAGAATTTAAAAATTATACTACTTACTTTTCTACTCTGAAATGTTAATCTTAAATGAGAGTTTTTATGATTAAGTAGAAAAATATTTACTAAAAAAACTAAAAACTAAAAGAATATTTACTAAAGAAACTAGTTACTAAGTAACAAAAAGATATTCTTTAAAATATCTAAGAGAAAATGTTGATGGTTATATTCTTTAAAATATGACCATTTTGAAAATTCTCCAGAAAAAAAATAAGTTTACAGTTTTTTAACTAACAGCACAAAACAGTCTAGACAAATGTCACTTATGAACATGTTTAAAATATTTTTAAAATAAAAATTTAAGTTTATAAAATTTGAGATTGATACTAAATTGTTAACATTATATACAGTGGATCATTAATACTGAAAAAAATTTCAAAATTACGTACATTTTAAATTTTATGCTGTAAACGGAAGGCATCCATTGAGAAAAAATTAACATTTTGTTCGATATCGATGTTCACGCATTTGAAAATTTATTTCCTGTTAAACATAAAAAGGGAAAAAAAGATCTGGAAAATAATTATAAAACATTCCTTAAATTTAAATAAATTTAAAATTGAAAAAGTTAAAAAAGGAATCGAAAGAATTAAATGTATCATTGAGGTTGAGTGTTGGTTGCAATTTTTTCTTTTAGAAAAACACTAACCCAAAAGACTAATTTTAATTACAAGGACAATACAATGTACACAAATGAAAAATTTAAATTTAATCAGATAGAAAAACTTTAAGAAAATCTAATGAACGAAATCCTTAAACCGATAAAGGTTTTGAAATTTAAAAACCATAATTACTTTAACACTTTGTATTCTACTATTTTCCTTTGAATCAACGAAAAACTAGAATTAAAAGTATTTTAACAATGAAATAAAAATATTCCGCCTTTATCGCTTCCTAATAAAAAGAAATTCCGACGGATTCCAGCAAAATAATAACAATAAAACAGAATTATGTCAGGGAGAATTCTTCTTGCCAACTAACTCATCTGTCATGTGGGTCATGAGCTAAATGAAACCACATTTCTTTTCGTTCGACCATAAATTTTCCTTTTATTCGCATTTCACACGCGTGATTCTGTCACCTTCTATTGAAAAGAATGAATTAAGTGAAAGATGAAACGCACATGTCACGACTTCAATGTTCAGCAACTCCCAGAACAAATTATGCACTAAATAGGATGTCATCTAATGTATAAAAAGACCCAAAGCCTCAGTTACACCATCACATTCACTCTCATAATCAGCTTAGTCGGATATATCCAGCTATGAGTTCATATCTGTGCTTAATCGTAACGTTAAGTACCCTTGTGTACTTATGTCTTGCATCGGACTCTTCAAAAACTGATTCAACTGATTCAACAGAAAAAACTGGACTACACCGATCTGGCCGCAATTATGACAAGTATTATAAATCACCAAAGAACTACGGGGATAGTGGCGATGACAGTGAGGATAATCAAGATGATTATCAGCCTGATTCAAGTCCTGGACAACCCCCAAATGGATACAACGGATATAAGGGATTTGGCTATAACTATCCACCGTTTGTACCAGCCTACAAAGGATACCCTCATTATCCCACTTTCAAAGGAGGATTTAAATTTCCAGGTAGTGCACCTCAAGCAGATCTTTCATCAATGACACCTGATCAAATAATGAGCATGATGGCAGCGATAAGCAATCCTGAAGACTCTAAAGATGAAGAGGGTGGTTTCTTGTCCAAGTTATTTTCTGACCCTAAGACTCTGACCACAGCAGCCATCGTGCCATTGGGACTAATATTGGCTTCAGTAGTTCCTGTTGTCATGAATTACATGATGACCGGGATGTCACCATCGCAACAGGTTATTTCAACTACTGCCACCAACAACAAGGAAGCCAGGAACCTTATTGATGCCTCAAGCAAGTTTGAGAAAGTTCTGGAAAATATAGCCGAGTTTGCCAGGGCTATAGAAGGGGATGAATGTATACAAATGGCTCTGTGCAGAGTGGCTTCTAGTGATGCTAATATGCCCGGAGTAGATTACATAAAAAAAGCTGCAAATGCAGTTTCTGGATTTGTCAAGGAAGACTGGATAAATAGCATAGGTGCGAAGGACATTCTAGAAGGTATAAAAGACGGAAACTGCAGTAACGTATGCAACAGAGCGAAATTAACTCCTAATAATAGAAAATAGATTTAAAATTATCAAATTTTAGATCTCTCAAATGTTGCCAAGGTTCTTTCCACATAGAATATTTGTGGACTAGCTCAAGATTTGACTACTAGTTTTAGTTAAGTGGTTTAACTGCCTGGTTTTGAAAACAATGTAAAGAAACAGATCTAAAGTAAAGAAACAATGGTAAAGGCTCAAAGGACATTTTAGTTGGTATGCAAGCTAATGATTGAAATTATGTATCTAACATTAAATTTATCGAAACAAAAAAGAATGCATATATAATGTTTCAATTTTGTCGTTAAAGAATTCCTTACAAAATAATTTATTCTGACTTTATATTTTACCTCAAAAATAGATTTTTAAATTGTTTGAATCATATTCTAATTGCTCGAAGTTAATAGAGATTAACTATGTTAAATGTATGTACATATTAAATGCATTAAAAACTGAAAAAAACATAGTGTTCTCATTTGTTTTCCAGTTTTTTTTCTAAGTTTTACAATAATTACTGAAGTTAACTAAGAAATGTTTATTCTATTTGTTGTGCGCTAACTATAACATCAAATTTCATAAATATAACAATTCATATAATTTATTTAAATGATGATTAAAAAATGCTAAAATATTTAAAGGTATATTAATTTCAGTAATAATATCTATAAACTAAAAAATTATGTTTGTTTTTTTAAGAAATGATACAATTTATTTATGCTTGTTCAAATCACAATCACTTAATTAATGTCAATTAAAAAATATATGTTTTGCTATGCTTGAATATTATTAACAATTCTTGGTGCACTGACCAAATAATTTTTGTGTTTAAAATATGCTTCAAAATTCAGTAATCACAAACAAGAAACAGTAGTAGCTAATGCTAAATTCTATCACCTACAATTAGCAACGATTTTTGATACATATTTTTAAAATTCCATTTCTTGTACATCATACCTTTGTTGCTTAAATAAATAAAATAATTTTATCAGAAAAATTTGATAAGTACTTTGATTTTTCATCTGCTACCAAAGTGGTTAAAATGATATACTTTCATAAATTTATGTATTGATATTAAAATGAAAAGTACTTAAGATAATTTATATTGTACCAGTCAAAGTTAACTTCATTACTGTTAAGACAATATATTAAGTTACATGCAAGAAAATGGCACTAACTTTTTTTTGAGTATACTAACTTAAATTTAACTTTAAAGATGTAACTTATGTATTTTAAAAATAAATTTTTAGATGTCATTGATTTAACACTTTTTAATCCATTAAGTTTGATCGTTCGTCCGCTTTAGGGGTAAAAATTCGAAGAAATTGTTAGTTTTCTGCTGTAAATACAAATGCATTTAAATGCTTTCAGCTGATAATAAAATAAATTTGTGTTACTTTTAAAATTTCTCAATTCCTTTCTTAAAAAGAACTAGAAGAAAAGTAACTTTCAGAGATTATTATTGTCAAACAGTAACATTTCACAAAAATGAGTTCACAAAACATTTTAAAAATAGTTTACGAACATCAATCCTGTTAAAAGATTTACGAATGGAATTTATATTCTTACAACGGAAAACATCCAAGTACGATTGACTGAATGGATTAAAATTGTAAAAGATAGAAAAAGACTTTTACCCTTTTAAAAATGATGGAAGAAAACATTTAAAAATGTATAGAAATAGTTTTAAAAACAGTATAAAGTGATATTAAAAATCAGAAAGGAAATAAAGCTTTTGAGTATCTTATAAGTTTGTCTTTCCGAAATTAACAAGCAATTTAGATCTAATTATTAAAACAGTAAAACAGTAACTCAAAATTGAAATATTAAATAGTTTCAAAACTAGATTATAAATATTCATCAAGTTTCAAAATTATTTTATAGTTCGTCTATGATGGCACTGCAAATTGAGAAACAAAATATATAAAATGAAATTTTCATAATAGCCGCCTGCATCAAGAAACTGGTGCCCTCCTACGACAAAAATAACAACTATTTCTGACATGCAGCAGAAAAAGCGGCTAATTTTTTTCCTGACAGCAGTGCCATCTGCTGTTGAACTTATATTTATTTTGAAATCTAAAGTGAAAAAATTCCTGGATTCATTTACAAAACACGAAGAAACGGTACATTAATATCATCTGTTTTTCTTTATTTGATTGTTCGAATCATCGATGATATTTGCGGTATCTGGATACTTCTGGGTATACTTCATATCTGAGGAATTTTTTTTGTTCATGCATGTAATGATTATGTAGCTGCAATGCTTCATTCAATACATGAAAGATGTTACGAAATCACCTGACGTGTAAAAAAAAAGAGTTTTGAATCTGGTTACAGAAAGAAGATTAATAGGACAATTTCCCCAGATGAACAGATGCAACTAATTAAAGTACTTAAATTATTAAATCACACTTTCAGAAAAATCACCGGTACAACGTTAAACTCTATTATCGAAAGTTTGAATCAGAACATCGAACATATGCAGCGAGCATAAAAAGGTATTAAATCGAACCATATTTTTGTTCAAAGTGTTTAATTATTTTGCATAACTATATTTTGTATAATTATATTTTGGGAGGCTTAATCTATGTAATTATTTTGCTCAACTCAACACCGTCGTGTGAAGATTTCAAAATATTTGTTCGATATTTTTATTCAACGTACACCAAAACTTCAAAATCTCTGACAGCGAAGTAAAATTTTATATTTTATGTTATATTCAGCGTAGAATACACTCAGGTTAATATTTCTAAGGCAATGCATTAAGATGTAAATGAGGCTTTTCATCTAAAAATCAAACTACCATCACTGAGTGTTCACAATGTTTTGTTAAAATGTTTTTTCGTTTTTTCTTATTATTTACTGAGAAGAAAATGATCTACGAACTATATAAATTTCGAAACGCTGTGTCGTTTAAACAATGCTACTCACTATCTGTGCGTAAACAGTTTTCAGTAGCAGTAAAAAATTGCATCGCAATAACTGAAGAAAAATGAACAAATGTAATTTGGTAATAAATTTAGTTCGAGAAACATAATAATCCAAGGTGATTTGATTGCGAAGATAATAAGGTTCGATATTTACTTCCTCATTTAGGTTTATCCTTTAAATTTACAACAAAATATTTCTGATCGAAATATTTTGTTATAATAAAGTGTTCTTTAAATAAAGAGTGCAAGGTTGCAACTAAAAACAATGATGCTTTTATTTAATCAGAAAATTATATATTGAGGAGAAATTTCTATACAAAATTGCTCAAGTGTTAATTGCTCTGTGAGTTTAAATAAATAAATACAAATAAAATCCATCATTTTTTGTATAATTGTGCTATTTTAAACCATATTGTATTCATACAGATATGTTTCTTCGATATTAATAAGTACACTAAAAATAAAATAGCATTTGAAAGATCATGCTTGAAATTTTTAAAGTAATATCATTTTTATTCATTCAAAGTATAGATCGATCAAAATGAGGAAAGGAAGTTAGTAACTTTTTTCCAGTTTTGGTGTCAGCAATTTTGGTATCATTATATAGGGCTACGATGCATTTATCAGAAGACTTTTAGCATTATAGTGGTAGCAAATGAGGAAAGAATCTTTGAATTCCCTGCACTCATGTTTTTCGATGCAAATTTGACAAAAGTAAAAAGGGCGCTGTTTCTAAGAGCTTTAAGCAAGCTATCGCAACACCTCTCCATATCGAGTGGAAGTTCATTTTGCCCTTATTTGTCTCTCTCGGTAACGAGTTTTTTTTTTCTAGTTTGTCTCTTCATCTTCATTTCTTTAAACGAACAAACACAAAAAACAGAAATTGATCAAGTCACTTTTGGTTCTCCAGGTCAATGTCAGTAACTACAGAAATGAGTTTACATAATCTTTACTATTCACAATTACCGTTATTTACTTTTACTATTCACAATTGTTTTACTCTTTACGATGGCAACTCAACGTTTTATATTTCAAATGACTTTTGGTTTTTTTATTCACGTCTGACTAGTCTTAAATGGGTGCCAACTTATAAACACTTAAAATATGTTGACTTTCATTGCAATTTTCATATATTTTTTTTTAAATCAATGAAGTTTTCAATCAAGCAATAAATATATTACATTTTATTTTAATTTCATGTAAATAGTTAGCACTATTTTAGTTTAGAAATCCCGAATTTATTTACAGCTGCTCTGGAAATTAACAGAAAAACGTTTCCTACATAAAAAAAAATACGCCAATGAACTTGTAGATACTCTTTACAAAATGAAGTTTACACCATTGTCTATGTATTAACTATTACTTTTAAACTAATTATATTAAAAAAAACTGCTTTTTTTAAAATTTATTAAACTTACTAATAAAAAAGTTACGTTAAAAGTAGTCTAATTTCTATCTAAAAACTATGGGCAAATGTCTTACTACCGGAAAAATAAATTTAATTAGATTGGAAGATTAATTACAAATTTTAAAGAACGAAAATTTACTTATTTGCATCTCATTTAAAAAAATAAATAAATAGATAAACTGGACAACCAAAATAAAGAATTACAACATATTTAAAAATGTCTATGTTTATTACTACTTCAATAAAGCTTCAATAAAAAAAATTAAATAAAAGTTTACTTAAGTAACGTTTTATTTTACTTAAGTAAAATTGCATTAAAATAGTAATTTATATCTTGACAAATGTCATAAAATATAACTCTAAGACTTAAAAACAATTTGTCAATATAATTAGGATAACATTCAAATTTGTGTTAAGCTTTTTGCAAACTTATGACGTCTTAAATACAGCTCTTCGAGGAAAGAGGAAATAGATTTTCAGAAGAGCAAACCTTACTGTTTTTTACCTTGCTTGTTGCTAATTTAGTTTACTGTAAAGGTGTCTTACAGTTCAGAAATATGTACCTAAAATATATTAAAGGTATGTTTCGACAAGAAATAGTTTCAAGAAAGTAGTATCAGAAAAACGGTTTACCAAACCAATTCCTACCTATACTAAAAGGTAATACATACTATCCATAAAATATGTGTGCCATATCAACAAAAAAAGTAAATGCTACACCTTGATCTAGCACATTTAGTTCAAGAGATAAAATCACTCTGATGTGAACAAATATGTGAATATTAACTGCAGCAAAAAAATAAAACAATACATCTCGTATTTAAATTAGTTTATTACATATTGTGCATTACAAACGATAAAGTATTCAAGGATATAATAGATTAAAATTCAAAAAATTGGTTGCGAAACATCCTTACAATAACGCACTTTAACACTTTACAAAACTGCAAAGCATGAGTAAACTCATGTTCGTGAGTACCAAACAACACCCTAAATTTTTCTTCCACTCTCACTTTCAAAGTATGGAATTTAGAACAAGAATTTAAACTGAAACACAAAGCGGATGCACTTTGATGTATATAAACATATGTTCTCTTTCGATTAACAGTATCAGAAACGATCTTCTTACAGCAGTTCAAAGCTCTCCAATGGCTCGTTATCAATTCATCATTCTTTTTGTCAGTTTGGCAGTTGTAGTTGCCTTAGAAAACTCAACGAGTGAAAATGGCGACCAAAACCTAAAGAAGAAACCTGATCGTAATGGAAGAAAGTACACTAGCTTCTACAGCAACTTAAATTTTGATGATAAAATCGATGCAACCGAGGCACCTGAAGAGAAACCTGTATACTCTGATTCTGGTCTTCCCAAGCCACCTGCTAAGGGTGACAAAACCTTTTCCGACAAAAGCGACTATAAATTTCCGGAGTACACTAAGGGATACCCAATAGTACCTTATAACTTCAAAGGATTTCCCTACTATGGACCTTATTATTATGACGACAATACAGAAGAAATGCCAAAAGACCAAATGATGGACATGATGGAAATGATGAATGCCCTAAACAAACTTCAAGGTTCTTCAAAGAAGGAAGAAAAGGGTATCTTAGCTACACTTTTCTCGGAGCCTAAAATAGTAGCTCTAGCTGCGATGTTTCCTCTGGTTATTATGTTAGCTACTTTTGCTCCAGTTATAATGAATTACATCAAACCCTCTCCAGGAATGCCATCAACAATCACAACAATAGCCAACAGCAAAATGGCTCGAGCTCTTACTGACAAGGAAAATCTGGAATCAACTCTGCAGATCTTGATGGAATTGGGAGAAAAAGCCTTCAGTAAAGGTGAATGCTTTCAAAAGGCTTTTTGTGAACTTGCATTACAGCATGGAGGTAAAAATAACATGAAGAATATAGCTACAGTTGTCAACAAGTTGGGCAAAAAGGATTGGTTGAAAAGTTTTCATGCAAAACATTTAGTTGAAGGTTTGGAGCATGGTGATTGCACAAACGTATGCCACAGGTCAGCAAGACATCATAAGCATAGAAGCCCTTAACCAGCTGTCCATTTTGAGGTAAAAAATTTACATTTAAATTTTACATAGACATATTAAGAAATTAGTCTATTATATATGAAAAGATGATGAGATAAAATGGTAATGCTCCTTAAAATAGGTTGAAGAACATTATCTTTTTTTATCAGTAGTTCATATTATTTATTTTCTTAGTCTAAGAATAAGCAAAACATAAATTTTTATTTGAGGATCATTGATCATAATGAAAAACTTATCGAAGTATACAGTTCAGTCAATAAAATTTTTTTATCACCTTTCATCCTTGAATAATTGGATGCCTATTATTTATTATTTATCTCACTTGGTATCATGAAAAAATTAAAACATTAAAATTTGATTGAGCTAAAACATATTTAGGATAATTATATAAACTTTTATAAAATTTAGCTATTGCGTAATCAAAAAAAAAAAAAAAAATAGCATGGATTTTAGCAACCTTTAAGATAGAATATAAAATTAAAATGAATTGAATGAACGAAATTTAAAATGATACATAAAAATGAAGTATCATTATGAATAATATATTGATCTTTATAAAACGTGAAACCTTTTTCGAATAGTATTCTTGTTCATTGTAATGAGAGTTTTGTTTTTCTTATATTGTTTAATTTGTGGAACAATCTATTTGGCCGTTGAAAAGATGTCAGAAGTATGAGAGATTTAAATAAATATGAAAAAAATCGGTAAGAACATGAGGGTTAGGCTAAATCCGTCTTTTTCTCATAACTGCAGATGGGGCTCAATTCAAATAAAATCAATACGATCAGACTTTCTTTTAAATAATTTTAAATATAATTATATAATATCGTTTTATTCATTATGATATATTAAAATTTTTAAGCTATATATCATCTGTATTAAATATTTTATTTACTATGCCTTACATATAATACTTTCCTGCGAGCTCCAATACAAAAGTAAAAATTTATAAAGTTCATAACGTTAATTTTGTATTAAAAAAATTAAAATAAAATGAGATTTTGCAATAGTAGAAGGATATTAACTATCTAAAACAATAAAATTTAATGATATCATAATTTATACGACAGACTTTGTATTCTCAATTAAACGATAAGATAAATAAAAATCTCTAAATAATTTTATAGATATCATTATATTAAAATATTAATGCGAATTATAAAAAAGTATAAATTTCACATTTTAAACAATTACTTTATATCGCATTTCTCTTAAAAAAAGTAAGTTAAAAATTTTGACTCCGATTCAAAATTGGAATATTATTCTCTTTTCTTCATGCAGGAAAATTATATGATTCCTAAAATGAGAATGAAAGCTATAGAAATACTGCGTGCTTATGTCGTCTACGTAAAAAAATTTAAATTTTTTCAAAAAATGGCTTATACTGACTTTATATCTCTATACAGAAGTAGATTATTATTTTACTAAATTTTGTGTTTATTTAAATTTAATTCAATAGTTTTGGTTAGTTATTAAAAATTGTGTTCATCATTTTGCGATTTAACTTAAGATTCAACGAAGTACTTAACAAAAAATGAAATTATCATTACAAAAACAGTAAATCAGTAGCATTTTAAGAACGGTGAAAATTACCATTAACTATTTTAAGCGAATATACATACATTTATACAGTTGTAACAACTGCATGATAAAATTAAAAAAAGTGTTAACTAATTATTTATGCTCGAATAATAATTGAAATGGAATAGAAATTACTTTACTAAGACAATTTCCACTTCAGTTCTTTCGACGCCAAAATTTTATCAAAGTTCTTTTACGAATAATAGTTAAACATAACAGTATTTATTTTAATTTAGATTTTCTAAAACAGAGAATGTTTGATATGCCTGAAGCATTATTATAGTAGACTTAATTTGAACGGAATAAATTCTATATAAGCATTCATCTAAATAAAAAATTTTAAAAAAATTATAATTAGAAAATCTTTATATGATTTGTTATGAATTTATTAATTCAAAATGCTTTTTTCAAAAGTTTATTTTCAATGTAAATTGAGAACTTGATTTTAACGTACCGTTTCTTGCTTTTTTTATGTTTCTAGTCATATAATCCGATTAGGTACGGCAAACCTCTCGAGGATTAGCGAAATTCAATTTTTGTGATAACTCCCGCGTTACAGAACAGCTATTCCGAAAATGTTATTTTGTAGAAGGCTTAGTTAAAACTATTCTTTAAAACTTGTTAACAATTCAAAATTACATTTTGATTTTATTTTTATTACTGTGGCATTTGACTGGTAGTGTAATAAGATTTTCACTGAGATGTTAAATTTTATATATTCACATATTTTTAAGAATAGTCATGCAATCAAAATAGTATTTTTTAATATAGTTAAATTTTTGTGAAACAAAGTAGTTATTATAAAGCTCACAAACTTTAGAAGTTATTATCATTTTGCTAATATCTAATTTACTAATCTTTATGACAGAAATATATGCGAAATATTTTTTTTAAATATAATCTAATATCTAAAATTTAAAGAATACTTGACATTTTATGAAGCGATAATGATAATACCAAAGTTTAAAAAACTAGAAAACGAACATTGTGACCTTATATTGTATGGTTTTATATTTCAAAAACTTTATTCAATTTAGCAATTTAAATTTATGTATTACTTAAATTTTTATATGACTTATATTAATTAATATATATATATATATATATATATATATATATATATATACTTATATATATTACTTATATTAACTCTTATATTAATTAATATATTACTTTAATTTTGTATATTGCAAAAAAATGCCAACAAAACTTTATCATGACTGTATTTGTTTCAAATCTAATTTCTCATTAAATGTGCTTAAAAATTATATAATACGTGTAATGTTTCTGATTAGATTTGCACTAATATTAATAATAAATTAGTTAATGACGCATCACGAAATATCAGTTGTTTAAAAATGATCGTGTTTCTTGATAGAGCTTTAAGCCACACTATTAAAAATTACTACTAAAATTTAAACTTTCATAAAGACAATCAATATTGTTATGATTAAGAAAATAATTTAGAAATCCAAATCGTTATAATTGGAATTCTAAATACACTAAGAAAATCGGTATGTTCGATGATTAAGATATGAAATTATCTTCACCTCTACAGCAATAGCAAAAGTAATAACAAAGAAAACATTTAGTTACTAAATGCAATGGAACGACGAACCGTGGACAAATGAAACATCATCAACGTAGCGTGGCGTCATATATCAACTATCTTAAGTCGCACGCGCCATCTAGTAACGATTATCCTAAGTTAGAAAAACTACAAAGAGAACAACCGCCTAGCAATCACACTTCAAGCAAATCACGTGACGCCGAATCAAATTTTGCTCGCATGAGCTGAAGCGAAAGGATATTGGCACAAAATAACTGACGACATGACTTGCTTGTTGCACGGTGTTTATCAACTGAAGCTGAAATAGTGCGATGGAATAAAAAAGTTCTAATCAAGTGGATACTCTTTTCTCGACGCAGTAAAGGAGAGTATTTTTTTTTAATAAAAACTGGCCAGTTTACGGATGTTTAGCCATGCATTGAAATAAAATTGGAGAGACATTTAGGAAATGCTAGACTTCTTTTTTTTTTTTGTATTTGAATTGATAAATAACGATCTGAGGACTGTCTTTTAAGTGTGTGCTTAACAGCTGAGAAAAGTGAAATTGCATCTTGAATAATAATGTAAAAGTGATTTACTGTGTGTCATCATTCAGTCAGTTCTGACAGATACACAAATCCGGGATTAGTAGGAATTAAATTTGATGTTTTTGATTTATTTCAGGACTTGATTTTGATTGTTGAATCAACACTGTGAAGATATGGATAAATGATACCAGAAGAATTTTTTTCCAAGCCTTCTTTCTGAATCCAGTATTTTTCTAATATTTGTTGCATCAAAATTCGGAGTTTTTTATAAATTTTATATCACTATCTACTTCGAAATTTTTAAGGATTTTTTATTTAAAAGATTCCAAAATATGACTTATCTAATAAAGATGAGGCATATTCTAACTCTGGAACTAATTTGAAATGTACATGGATGTTAAAACTTTGTAGATTTTCTAATGAATGTTCTACAAAATATAAATAAAATTAAATATGATATTAATGTTTTTATTTAAATATTTTAGGCATTTTGATAATAAATATGTAGAAAAAAATATTGTTTTTCAATTATTAGATTCTTATGGTAAATTCTTGATTACTTTCAAATGATTCAATACAACATATAAGAGTACTTAAACTTTAATAAATAAATATATAAATTATTCCTGATTTACAAGCGGCTTATAAACTAAAATTTATCTACTGATAGCGAATGAAAAATTACATTTAATTTGTAATAGTAATCAATTTTATTAAAAAAGAAGTTAAAAGTTTATATAAAAACCATAAATTAAGACACGATAATGTAAAAAAAAGGCAAATGTATTTAAGAAGTGTTCCCGAAGTAAATAAAATAGTACTTTAAGTTTCAATATGTTTAAAAAATATATTGCACTCTATAATGTACGCACTTTACTGTAATAAATTATACTTTAGTTAATTTCGAGTGTATTTATTTAATTGAATAATTTCTGTCATAGGTTAATTCTTGTGTTATAAAAATCACTTTAGAAAATTAAAAAAAAAAAACAATTATTTAAAAGTCTATCGATTGTTCTTAATGTACAAATTACACAATTATTAATAAAGGTCATACTTTTATTTCAGGCTTTGACTAGTACTGTTTATAAACTAATGACAACTTCTGATATGAATTCTCAGTTGATAATAGCTGTAGTAGCAATGTTTAACAAATTCAAAATTGTACAGGCAATATGTTAAAAACTGCATATTAATTTATGCAATTTCAATTGTTTTTAGATAGTTTAATAGTTAGGAAATATAGAATAGTTTGAATTAGACAGATGTTGTTCAAATTGTGCTACAGAAAAATGAATAAGAATAAAGAAACTAGCAATGAATGGGACAGATCGTAGTATTTCCCCCCTAAGTTCATAATTTTAATCAAAGGAATATTCGACAGATGGATCAGGGATGACAAATCTATTCTTTTGTTTCTTCCGTTGTTTTCTGTTAATCTCTTTTTACCAATTATGGAATGAAACTGCGTATTCAAATATCGATCATTTGAAGATATCGAAGCATTGAGAATTAGTTTTCCTTCAATTACATATTGATTTTCATAAAACGCCATCTGTCGTAAATTATTTGAGTTAAAACCTGGATCTATAGGTGAAATAATTTGCGTTGTGTCTCATGAATTTGCTGCAAGAACTTTTTTTTAACCCAAGCCATTTTCTAGTCATAAATTTTTTATAATTGCTGTTTTCATTTATGACACCCTGTATCTCTCTCTATAGAAGACTCAAGTTATTATTCACATCAAGTTCAATATTTACATTTTACTTAATACATTAAATATTAATACTTTATTTCTTTTATGAAATTTTAAAATATAATGAAGAAAGATTCAGATAAGGAAAATTAAAGCAATTATTCAAATTTGTTTTCAGAAATACATAGTTTTCAAAGTATTTAATTCTATGTTTAGAATAAAAATGTTCCTTAACAGAGGAAAAGCCTTTTGTTTATAAGTCTAACTGAAATAATCTGAAGAATACCACACGCAACCTTTAAAAATAATTTTCTCTACAGCAAATTCTTAAATTCCTTTTGTAATGAGGAGAAAATCTTTTCTGAGCATTCATAATTTTCTAAGGATTATCTTAAATACTTGGATGTTTCATTGTCTAATAAGGACTTATTAGAATTCAAAACTTAAAGTCATAATTTTTTTTGGAATTTAATTCTAATCTTCTAAAATTATTTTACAAATGTATATGTAAAATAAGAATTTACATAGGAAAATATTTTTGTGAAACTTAATTATCCGATTTACATATGACTTTTAGGATGATTTCTTAAAATTATGTTTCAAATTATGTCTTAACTTTCTGTTTCAGTTTAATTCTGTAGAAATATCACTTTAATGATATTTTAAATGCTATTTAAGACGACATATTGCTTTCTTACCTATACTACAAGTCCTGCGTAAGTATTATCGTTTCGAGATAGATCAAAGTGCATTAGTCTTTAAGAGTAGAATAAATTGAAGTATGCTTAAAATTAACTTCATATGCAATTGTTTAAAAATAATTATACTTTAAGTATTTGTTCATATATATATATATATATATACAAGTTTACAAATTTATGAATGGAAATTCTTCTAATTCAACTGAAACAAACTGAGTTATAAATTGGGAAAACATGAAAAGTTTACAGCAAACGATTCATATGAATAAACGAAATGTTCTAAATTTATGATTTAATTATATTTGCCAATTTACGTAAATTTAATAATAAATTAGATGTACATATTTACATATTTCAGTTTTAATGATGCTTTATAATTATTACCGTGGGAGTAAGATACGTTTTATCAACGAAGATCAGCTTGATATGATGTTTTTTCTTCATTTTCTTATCTTTTCTCATAGGTTTTTATTTATTTTGTGAGTTTTTGTTAGAAAAAAAGATGTACGCGTTTACGTAAAAATATAGCACCCGCAATCATCCCCTGAATCTCTAAAGGCTAGAATTTATAGTTTTGAAAGAATAAAATTGCATAGTATGTAAATTGAATTAAATATTTATTAATCAAAAAAATTGCAATTGATCTGAAGTCTTTTTAGAATTATATCGCATTTTAACGTTCATATAATAGCAATTGTAAATGCAAATACAAATTTTTATTTAAAATAAAAAATTTTAATCTATACATATTACTTGTTTCTACATCACTATTTAAATTTATTGTTTGTTAAAGAAATATTAGTTTCACAATGAATTTAATTTATTGTATTGTTATTTTTCATCAATAGCTTCTATTTTATTTTATCATATTAAAAAAGAGTATTTTTTTGCAGAAATTGAAATCGTTATATTTATATAAATTAGTATCAGTATTAGTGTATTAGAAACTACGCATCTTTTTAATTTTCAGACTCCCAAGAAATGCTGATTTATTCTTATGTCATTTAATTTTTGAAAATTAATGAAAAGTAAATATATCGTAGAGAAATGAAACAGAATTCTGCATAAAATAAGCGGATTCCAATATTTCAGGCCAAATATTTCTTAATAAATCTTAACTCCAAATCTCCCAATCTAATGGCTATTTTAATTAAGTAGAAAAATGTAATTTATTTAAATCTTTAAGAAAAATAAGCCTTTCACGGATTTCAAAAATTAGAACTGCAGACATATCTCCGAAATTGGAACTCAATTTTCATTTCAAAATTTTCTAAATAAATCTTTAACGTCTTTATAATAGGCAGAGTAATTCCATTTTCTAAATGAATTTTGAAAAAAAAAACAAAAAATGAAAATGAGTTATGGCAAGATATCGTCTGTTACTGATTTTGATCTTCGTCTAGTTGTTTTTCAAAGATTTACGGCTTGCATTCACCGATTAACGGTTCGTTGACGATGAGCTAACGATGACGATAAATGGATCGATATCGATATAAGCTTCGTTGGAGATAAAAGGATAAATTTGCCACTCGACGATATTGCCTTCGCTTCTTGAGAATGGCGAATCAAAACAACACTGCAAGATAGATAAAAGAAATCTAGTTCATTTTCTTTTTTCTTCATCATTCCTTTAAAGTTGGATAGCGCCGATATCGAATATCATCTTTTCATCATTTTTTAAAAAGCCGTGATGAAACAGTGGAAATTTCTTTCGGATATTAATCTGATAGAGTAATCAGCTGTTTTTACTCGATTCGATCAAGTAAAAATACTTTCTCAGCCAGAGATAAATTCAGCAACAACTAAGCACAAAAACAATCATATTTCACACTTTCTTTATGTTTAAGCTTTCACTTGCTACGGAGTGGAAAAAGTCAATGCAATATCGATTTAAAAACTAAATCTATGAATGAAAGATAAATAAAGTCTGAAACTTTAGTTTCGAAACATCAAAGACTTTGACTGTCTTACATTTGCTTATGTGAGAGGATGGTATGGATAGTCACAGAGATTCTAGGGTCGGGACTGTTTTTAAATTTGGAAGCCGAAAAACAATAATTGAATAATTATTCTTTGAAATGAAAGCATTAAAAATTTAGTTATAAGGTTAATAATTAAAATATAATTTTCCTTTCACTTAAATCAACTTGAAACATGCCATATACTAGCTCAGAAATTTAATCTACGAACAACGCATGAAACTGTTTAGCTTTAACTCATTATAATTTAAAACAACGCATGAAACTGCTTAGTTTTTGTTCATTATAATTCAAAACAACGTATGAAACTGTTAGAATTTAGTTCATTATATTTCAAAACAACGAATGAAACTGTTTAGATTTTGTTCATTATATTTCAAAAAAACGTATGAAACTGTTTAGTTTTAGTTCACTATAGTTCAAAACAACATATTAAATTGTTTAGTTATTTCATTATAGTTTCATAATTGTAGTTCAAAATCACAAGTTTAGTATGTCATCGGTTCAGTATACAATAGACTATAACCTAATTAATGACTTAAACTTGAGTTTCGAGATAATTCGCAAAAGCTCTTGATAGGACAACGTTAGAAATATTCATAAAAATCTATGTTAGTCTATTTAAAATTTCCTGATCAGTCTGAATTTATAGTCTATTTTGAAACTTCCTGATCAGTAACTTCATTAAAAAATCTCTTTGTATATACTATTGAATTTCTACTAATTAGAGTACTAAATAAAAAAGATATATTTAAAATTGCCTCGTGAAAAATTTGTCAATGAAATCCTCATGAGTATGATTTAAAAAAATTATGTTATTAAAAAAGAGGTTGGTACTAATATTAGAGATTAGTAGAATCTTAGAGATTGTGTTGTTAGTGAAAATTCTGCAAGAACAAGAATCGTACCAATTTGAAAATCTAAAAATTAAGCAGTTTTCAAATATTAAAATCATAAAATTTTATTTAACTTATTTATTAGTAAAATTAATTTTTGATACAAAAAAATCAACATAATTAAAAAAAAATCGACAATATTTTCCCTAGAAAATGTCAGTACTTTTCAAAATGAATTAGCGATTTTAATATTTGCAAGCTATTGCGTAAAGCGACGACGGGACTTGGCGGCAGTGGTATTATGTAGCACATCAATATAAAAATGTCTTAATTGTTTTTTTTCTTCTTTGGAATTGCAAATCAATGCAACTGCTTTTTATTCAGTATTTTTGTTACAATATGTTTCCAATTTTTTTAGTTTAGAAATTAATTAGAGTTTATCTATATTATTATAGTATGTTCTATATATGTCCTTACCCTTCCAAGACCTGTTTTCCTCCTCTAAGTTTGCGTTGTACTTCTTCGTAATCACATGCTACATCAATTCGTCTGTCTGTACTCCGTAAAACAAAAGGATGATGCTGAACGACCACGCTATTAACAAATGTGCCATTTCCCTACAAATGGATACAATTATAAAATTAGTACTCTAAGTTTAAACAAAAGCATTCTAGAATTTTTTTAAACAGTATAATTTTTATTGCACAATATTAAGTATCACTTTCAAAGAAGCTTTTTGCAGCATGCATGTACACTGTTAGAATTTCCATACTAAAATTACGGAAAAATAAACGACATTAGTCTTTTCATCCAATTAACAGTAAAGTTTATGGACAGAACATTTTGTATCGTTACGGTTTTGAAACCGTATACAACTAGAATGGTTAAGAAAGAAGCCATGGATGGAAATTATAAGTTTTTTTTAACCATTTACAACTGGCATGGTAATACTGGACTTCTTTGTTTTAAGCAACTTTACAGTGCTGCCATCTATGCGTGAATGAGAATAATGAAATCATCGTATGCTAATAGCTCAGGGTAACAAATTGGAAAGTGCATGACACTGAAAACTCATCGCGTGCTGAAGGGAATGAGGAAATATTGTGGTGTCATCGCTGAGACTCGAACCCCCATTCTTTTTTTCATGCGATTGGCAGATTAGCCCTCTCATCTATTATGTGTGCCCAGATGCAAGGAAATAAGTAGCTTCATTAGTTGGTGGTATAAAATTCTGTTTCTTTGATCGTATTAGGGGAAAGCAGTTAATAAAAGGTTATTCTCACAGTTAAAAGCTTGACTACCATCTAAATTGTTGTTTAAACAATTTTTCCTAAAAATTTCTATCAGTGTAGGGCATAGAGCATCATAGCTATTTAACATTAAACTGTTCCCTAATATTGATGTCAAGTTACAACTTGTCAAATTCACGAAATTTCCAGTAAAATATGCCTAATCAAGTTACTAGGCATTTTCAACCCAAATCAATCTTTCGAACAATTTTGAATTGTAGCTCAAGATACTTTTGCCCAGAACATTCACTTTTGTTTTGTACTTTTTGAACTAAACTGATACGAAATGTGTCATTTTATGGGAATTCAAACAATATGAAGTTAATATTGTGCCTTGAGTTCAATTCAGAATGCATATTCAAAGGGGATATTTTATGATGCTAAAAGTTATTAAAAATTGTTTTCTTTATTTAATTAGAACATAATCTACATAGATGCAATCTATCGCCTAAAGATTCAAAATGCATAAGAAAATAGTAATATAATGAATCGTAATATAATTTTCAAAATTAATATTATTTTAAATCAAAACATATATTCTAGAGAAAATAGTGCTGTATTAAAATTTAGATTGCAAAATAGCAAACAAAAAGGGCAACATAGCAATACGCCATACCTTTTTTCATAAGAAGCCTTTTTGCATCAAATTCATCTTTTGTATTGTTTCGAAATAAGTAATTAACAAGTTCCCAGAATATATACTAGGTGGCGGAGCAATAAACAGTGAAATCTTATTCCCACTCAAGGAGTTTTTCGGTAACCAGTCTCTTCTTAACAGCTTAAAATTATGCATAATCCTTTTAAGGCATATAAACGGTATTTTCATAAAATTTAAAAGTAATTCAAACGTTTTCCGTTCATTCATTTTATTAACTCATACACCAAATTTTCATGAAATATTGAATGCATCACTTCTTTATCTGCATCGCGGTAATCCATCACAATTATCTTATCATCAAACTAAAAATAATAATAAAATTTTACTGAATTCCAGATTGTAATCTCAAGCCTTTCAAAAATCAAAAATTAATTCCAAGCAACATAAGTCATTCTCAAATAACTTTAAATGTGTAACTCCAAAGCATTTCCTCAATCCAAAAGCAAGTAATAATGTCATTTTCTCCGTGTCCTTGAGCGAAAATCTCGCCAAAAGCAAATAAACTCTACCGCATATGCAAATTCGAGATAAAAAATTTAAAAAAATACACCGTGAGCGACTCCAAACACTATCAGAGAATCATGTAAACAGTCTCTTCTTAACAGCTTAAAATTATGCCTAATCCTTATAAGGCATATAAACGGTATTTTCATAAAAAACAATAGTATTCAAAAGTTTTCCATTCATTTATTTTATTAACTCATACACAAAATTTTCATGAAATATTGAATGTAACATTTCTTTATCTGCATCGCGGTAATCCATCACAATTATCTTATCGTCAAACGAAAAAGAATAATGAGATTTTACTGAATTCCAGATTGTAATCTCAAGCCTTTCAAAAATCAAAAATTAATTCCAAGCAACATAACTCATTCTCAAATAACTTTAAATGTGTAACTCCAAAGCATTTCCTCAATCCAAAAGCAAGTAATAATGCCATTTTCTCCGTGTCCTTGAGCGAAAATCTCGCCAAAAGCAAATAAAACTCTACCGCATATGCAAATTCGAGATAAAAAAAAAATAAATACACCGCGAGCAACTTCAAACACTATCGAAGAATCATGACTAGAAAATCACCAAGAATTTTATGTAATTCCAGTGTCTGTTTTCTCTGTCACGAAATCAGAATATTAAAATCTAAGACATTTTAATCTGAATTACGGAACAGGATGACCACAGGGAATAAACTTGTAGATCATCGTTGAAGAATGCTAAATTGAACGGGAGTTACATTGGATTGATGGGGCTGCAAGATTATAAAATGAATGATGTTATACGAATTTTCAACAAGTTTATCAGATGGAAGAATAATTTTTATGGTGCATTGGTTATTCTTCCTTCCGCATCAGCGATTTGTTGTTTGTTTAGTTGTTACTGATTCACAGGTAATTGTTGCACCATTTTTTCTTTACATTTCCTTAACATCTTTTTTAATGTCTTTTGATTTGAGATGGATATTTATTTTTAAGTAATACATTTCCCATAGTTTCAGAGGGAAAATATTTTCCCTTGATAAACATTTTTTTTAAACTTTTAGAAGACGCATGAAAGATGATTCCGATTTTTTTATTGAAATGCTCTATTTATAATTAGCCAGATTTTATGTGGATTGATAAATATTTTCTCTATAACTCACAGGGGAAATAGTTTTCCCTTCATTTTTTTATCTCTTAAAACTTGAAGAGTTGTTTTTTCTTCTAGCATAAAAGCTTACGATAGTTGGTTTGAGCAACGATAGAGAGATGGCGGTTTTGTCTGCTATATTTTCAAGCGCAGTTTGTATATTTTGCATTGTTTTCCATATTCTTGGACCAATTTTCTTTCTGTGACAGTGCCCGTTTTGTGCTGAATAAAGTGATTTGACAACATTTTAGTCAAGGTGTCTTTTAAATAATAAAAACAGCATTTTTTATTAATAAACATAAATTTTAGAAAGAAAAATATCTTGACTAGGAAATTGGCAGTAAACATACAACAGCTCTCATAAAGATAGATGCGCATAAACCCGTTATCCCTTAATTGGTAAACACTATCTCATAACTCTAAACACTCGGTCGACCACTCTGTAAAATTCTGTCATAACTTTAATGTTAAAAAAAAAACTATGTTAATATTTATTATTTAAATGCTCCTTTTAACTTGTTAAAATTTGCTATGAGTATTTGTTATAAAATAATAGCCCTAGTGAGTAAAATTTCACCATTGAAAAAAAAATCGAAACATCAATTTCAAAAACCAGTAAAAATGATGCCAGAACAAGCATAATCATACTGGATATTTAAAACCTGGTATGTCACCGAAAAGGAAATTTTAAAATCATTATAGAACCATACTAAAAATTATAAAACTAGTATGGTACCATTCTAAAAATTTTAAAACCAATATGGATCAAACAGGAACTTTTGATACCATATTTAAAATATACTGGAAAATTTGAAGCCAGTATAAAAAAGTACTGGAAATTTTTAAAACTATTAGCATGTTGGAAATTTTGAAATGGTTTTAAAATATACTAGGGAGCATTTAAGCAGTATACTATTTTAAACTCTCAGGAAGCACATACTCATCAGGTAATCAAACAGGATTTGACATCTTAAAAACAAGCTTTTCTCGCGCAAATAATTCGTCATTATTAATCTGCTAATTAATTTCTAAATTTTGATAAGGATTTATTATCATATATATTACGAGTGGTGATAATGACAACTTTTTATATACATGCATTAACTAAAAAAATGCATATTTGTAATTACTAAAATCGTTTTATAATATCGGAGCGAAGAAAACCTTTGAGTAAGATTGCTACACATTTTAATTACTTTAAAATCAGTTTAAAGTTATGTATTTAAATGAAAGTAATTTAATAAAAAAAAGCAATCTAATAATAAAATAATCGTTATTTTTTTTATTTGTTTTTTGATTTAACAAAAATTACCTTCACTCGAAAACATGACAAAAAATGCTATAATAAAATATTAATTAATACTATTAATAAGTTTTTACTATAACTGAACTGTAACTATGTAGTTCCTAACTGAAACTAAACTTATCGATCCGTTGAATAAAAATAAATTAATTAGTTTAGGCCTCAAATAATTTGAAAAGGAGCAAAAAATTCTGTTTACATAAATTAGAAATTGATACAAAATATCAAACATTTTACCTTCAAACATTAACCTTTCCTTCATAAATTTGTAAATTTCAGTCTGTTTTTGAAACTTGCCTCAAATAAATTTTGATCAAAAAGCAAAATAAACTTTTTAAATGAAATAAATAATTTTTTTGTAACAATACAGTTAGCAGTATTTTCAATTGACCCTAAAAAAGCAAAAAGAGCGTTTAATTCAAAAACAAAAGGGAACCACGCAAAAGACGAGAATCGATTTTTAACGATTTGTTAAATCTATAACTAGTTACAAACGCTCCAATTTTTGAGAATGTTATGGTCAATCAGTTTTTTCATCTCCTTCCATTTCTCAGTTTCAATTTACAGGTAATCACATGTAAGTTGCTTTCTTCGACTTAAGTTTACTTGTTTGCATTTGGAACTAAGACTCCAAGCTATGGAGCATTATAGAAAGACTGGCAAAATATTTTAGTAAAGGTATTTTTCTGCTTATTTCTTGCTTTTATTTACGTCTTTGTCAGTTACAGAAATGTTAAAATGCATATTCTTGAGTAGTAATTAATCTTAATTATATTTCATATAATTAAGACGTGTACATAATTCTTGAATTATTATTCCATGTAGGGTACGTTTAATACAGATTTAATTGCATGAAAAGAAAGTATTATTTAATGTTTTTCTTCTTTCCTGGTATTTAATAGAATTTAATAGAAGCGCTTTAATAGATACGCTAGTATTTAACAGAAACGCTTTGTTCACATAATATTTACTTAAATTCGCATTAATTTAATCGTTATTAACAAATTAATCCTTGGTTTATTTGTATATGTAATTTTTCAACGTGGCATTATATCTAAAGCATTAATCACAAATTATTTTGTTGGTTTTAATGTTTAATTTTATTTTAATAATTTAAAAGGAATGTGATTTTGATTATATTAACTGTTGATACCCTGAAGTTATAGTAAAATTAAATTATCATTTTAAAAACAAAACAGTCAATAGTTTTAAGTTTGAAATTAATACCTAGTTTATAGTATACATATATTTTTATACTGTATAACTTCTAAATCAAATTTTTCCAGAAATGATTCGGAAAAAATCAATCACATACTTGTTTCTTTTAATTTTCATAGATGTATGTTTTTTTACATATTTAACGTGTAAAACTATTAATGAAACCATATTTTTAATTCGATAGCTATCTAATTTTACATAATTTATTTATTTAGCATCATAAATCCATATTTGGAGATATTTTCGTATCAAAATATGTTGCGCCAACTGCAACTATCAAGGCACCTAAAGGATTTAAACAAAAGTCTACCCGTTTTAGCTACGAGTTATACTCTTTCAGCTGGCCCCCTGCTGTAAAGTTTTTTGCTTTAATTTATCACGGGTTGCTACCTGGAAATTGCCTAGATTGAGATTATTCTGCTGTGGATCACGATACGGCTATCGTCCTAATCCATATTTTTGTTCATAATATCGACTATTATGTTCTACAACTTCATGTTATAACTTTAAAAGTCTAGAGACTTAATATTGTGCTGAGCAAAAATTTAATAAAATTTTAATTAATTTATTCATACTTCATCTTTGTGCAAAAAAAAAAATATTATTTTCTCACGTATGAGTATTTAACAGGAATGCCAGCTTTCTGCGCTTTTTGTTAGACTTTCTTCTAGTGGTGGCAGATTTTATGTGTGGTGGCTGATTTAATGTATTCACCTGTGGTCGGTGCGATCCGGGAGCGGAATTCTTATCGACCAGCCATCGTTGGCATTCGAACCCTGTTCAGCTTATTGGTAAAAATGCAAACAATTAACACTAACAATAATGCGAATAATAATGCGAACAATTATCAATGATCAAGTAAATACTATAGTGATGGTTAGGAAAGGAAAATGGAAGAAAATTGTTTTATAAAAAGTAACTTGGGCTATGAAAAATCCTTTTTTTTATACTAAATTTATGCAAGCAAATTTCATTGGTATTATATTTTTAATACCAGTAAAAAATAACAAGATGTTATTAGCGGACCTTGTTTTCAGTAACACTTATTCTATAAGTTTTCAATACATGCAATAACTCGTGTAATATACTGAGATTGATTTTATGCAAAACGCAAAAAAATAGATTACTCACACGAACAAAACAAGTTCATGACCAAAACAAAATGCACCCATTCCCCAATCACGTAAGATATTTAATGTTCATCATCTGTTCTCCCTAATTACTTGAATCAAAAGCTAATAATTTCTCTGGGTAAAGCAATTCGAATTGCTCTTTATGGATGTTCATAAGCAAATTAAGCCTTCATCAAAAAGATTATTCATTCGAAAAATTCCCCTGTGATATCTTAAAAGTAAAATATGAGTACAAAAAATAATTTTAAAACAATCATCAATTCGCTGAATTTATCCCTACCTAAGGGTATCAATTCTTAAACAATGGATCACCATTTAACTTTAATGAAGTGGAGATTTTTATCTTGCAGCCGCATAAAGACACATTCTTTTGTCTGGTAACTTGTCCATTTGCAAAAATCTGAAAGGATTTCGCCATTTTTTTTTAAAGAAAACGGTTATATATAATGGAACTATTTCATTAAATAAAGCATAAGCTTGGCTATATGTTTTGGCGACAATAAAATACAATGGCATACGATGGAATATCTTTAAAACACTTAATTAATATTCAGGATCGTTCATGAATCAAACTGTACAATAGAAGCGCAGATTACAATCTATGGCGGTAGTCTTTGTATTAAATCGTGGCCACGGCCTTGTCAGATGTGAAGTATTGATTACTTTCTAACTACAGATTTTAATTAAAAAAATAAGGTACAGGGAGCTTTTACTGACTTTGAAGATTGATTGGTTGTTTAGATGGGTGTAATTAAGAATCTTTTGTAGTGTGATGAAACAGAAAAATTCCATAATGGAACGATATCATATATCAACTTTGTTTTCATCTTTATGTGTTTTATTAACTCTTCCGTCCATATTATTTTTTTGCTTAGTTTTCGTTTTCCAAGAACTTGAATCAATAACGACAGAGAGTGCATTTGTGTTTACCGAGGTAAGTTCTCGACGCTTTTTTAGACCTATCGTAGCTTACATTAAAATTTGAATAGTTAAAGCAGTTGATCATTAAATTTGTTTGTATTTTTTCAATCTGTTATTGAATTTATAAATTCGTTTTTGGTACTCTTCCGTTAAAAGGAGCATTTGCCGAGAGATAAACTTCTTTTTCTATATCAAACATAATAATCAATCAATAATAATCGCAGTTTAATGTTTTAAAAAATTTGATTAATCAAGGAATGTGACGCACACACACTATATATATATATATATATATATATATATATATATATATATATATATATATATATATATATACGTGCCACTGCCCGCTAACCGTATGTCCGGTATAACAAACACTGATTTTTTTCTTTGTAAGTTTAAGTGCGAATTTTGCCGGTATTCCTTAAACCTGGCCAGAGAAGTGAAGGGTGGCCTTTGAGCTCTCGATTTCGTTACTGCGGTTTGGCATTTTCCTACTGCCCCCTTTAACAGAACAGTACAATGTATTCTATCCATTATCCAATGTATAACTTCACATACTATATTAAATCTATTATTTCATTTAAAACCTATAATAATCTATTCAATTTATAACTTTGAATACAGTATTCAATTTATAACTTCAATGAATGTATTCATTCAACAATTCACTGAATCTGTTATTACATGTTGTTGTTGTTTGTCATCCCCACTGGTCTAGCAGAGCTAGACCAGGTCCATGAGTCCATTCACCCTCAGGAAATCAAAAAACAAGATTGGGTCGAGCAGAAAATCCTCCTTTTCGAAATCCACACAGCTAAGGAGGTGGGCCAGGCTGGCTACACTAGAGAAACATTTGTTGCTGGTGGAATAGACCTTTCGCTTCTGTCCATACCTCATGCACTTTATGTGACCACTGATGAATCTAGTGAAAGCGGTCTGGTCGCCTCTATTACCTCTGAAGGCCAAAGCACGACGCGGCTTGTCCCCAGAGTACCAGATATGTACTGGGGGAGTATTCCAGGCTAGCTGGTCACCTTTCTTTCTAATAGAGTGAATTTCCGAAGATGTGAGTGCCAAACTTACCGGCAGAGGTTCATTTGTGTCAAGTTTTGCCAGCGAGTCAGTGATCTCATTCCCGTATAGACCAACGTGGGACGGAATCCACAGCAAATAAATATCCCGCTTCACGGAAAGTTTACTGTGAAGTTGAAGGATTGTCATTCCAGCCCTATTGCCCACTCTGAGCCATGCACTCAAATATTGGATAGAGCTTCTACTATCCGTTAGGATCCAGATAGGGTCTAGCAGCGGATCCTCTTCAATTGCGTACAATCCTGCCTCAATAGCAAGAAGCATAGTTATTACATTTATTCAATCATATTGACTATTTAGAGCAAACTAATATTTATATAAATGAAAGGTTTCTGACATGAAATTCTGAAACATTCTTACTTCAAAACACATTTGATATATATAATTTTTTATTTTTTAGTTTCGGTATCTATTATTGTTCGAGAATAGCAAAATAACAACACGTTTTTTGTTTCTTTTTCTCCACCAGGTTTTAAAATTAGTAATAAAATTCGTCAAGAGTTGATGCCGCTAATTAAAGTTAATTCTTTAACAATGATTTCAAACTCACTACGAAAGACTGTATTATTGTAACGTAGTCTAATGATAAAATCCAGATCGACTGAGGACAGTACATATTTATTTCTTACTGATCTTCAGCCATTCAGCCGGTTGATATATTTTTCTTTAAAACTTTCACTCGATCTTTTCTTTTATACTTATATAACCAAAATAGGAAAAACTAATTTGTAAAGTATTTTGTCAAAAGTTAACTAGATATAATAAAATTACCTGGAAAAGTTAATTTGAATATTTAAAAGAACTGCCTCAGACGTGATGAGAATTAAAGAGAAAAATCTGCCACTGAGTACCATTCTGTAAAAGAGAATTGTTCAGTTTCCCAAAGTAATAAATTATCCTTTTGAGACTTGTACTAAATCCCATCACAAAGCATACTGATGATTGAAGATATAAATTATGGAAGCTCCAGTAATGGTAATTATGCAAAATAGAAACATTTCGTTTTGCTAATAGTTGGTGAGGAATTGCAGGTATTGCAAAACTTCTTTTAAATCATAAATTTGAATCGTTGAAGGAAAAAAAAAGCATTACGTGTATGGAATTTTCTAAAATACTATTTCAAAAATTAGTGAAAGTACGTACTTCAGAAAGATACTCTTGTGGTTTAAGTGAAAAATACACCATTACATTTTGAATTTCAAAGATGCACTAAGAAACAAAAATGCAAACAATAAAGGTAACGCAACGTATAACAGTTAAAATATAACAGATATGCAGATAGTGGTGGCTCATTTTGTGTTTTGATACAGTAGTATTAACTATCTTAGCGTTATTTTATGCTTTTTATTCAGATTTTAGAATAAAACGACTTAAGTTACTTTTCGTTTTTTGAACGAAACTTTATTATCAGAAGCCTTAAAGACGAAAAGAAAGCTCCCTAATAGAATATTATAATCACATCTTAAATTTGTGAATGATGTACAGTTTATTAAAATTTATTTCAAAATAACAATTTAACATTACGTGTATATCAGGGTTGGCATGATTTAATTAACATGATTTAAATAACATGATTTAAATCATGATTAAAATCATGATTTTAATCAATTTAAATCATGATTAAAATCGTGATATAATTCACTTGATTTTTTTTTAAAAATATTTAATGATTTAAACAAACTATGATTTTTTTAAGAAAATCATTGATTTAAATCAAATGGTTCTTTTCAATAAATCTTAAGGGAGAAAATATTTTTATGCACTATTATTTATAAATATAGTATTTAGGGTGTAATTTTTTTCAAAGTCTGATTTCACTGATAATGAAGGTTTTTAAAAAAGAAATAATGAAAAGAAAATGTTTGTATATTATTATATTTCAAAATGGACTATTAAATAACTAAAATTAGAGACTATAAGTGGATAAGAGGCTTGAAATTGCTAAATAATAATTTCTCATTAGCTTAATAATTTGCTGGAAATGAATTTGTTTGAATTACACCTACCTAGTTTTTTATTTATTTCAATTTAAGCGTTATTAAAACTTAGTAATTCATAGTTATTTTATATCAATAAGGAAAAAAAACCAAGATTTGCATACTAAGGATCTGGTAGAGTATTGAAATCTCAGAAATGTTTAATAATCTAGCTGAACAATGTTTTTTTCTTTGAGGCTTTATTATCCATGAAAGGAACAAATCTTTCAAAAAGTCATAAAAAAACGTATAAAAAAAGCAAGAAATTATTTTTGAACTAAATCTAAAAAAAAAGGATTTTATTATAATTAATCAAGATTATTAAATTCTTTAAGTACTGAAATATTTAAAATATAACTATTTTTTTAGGTTTAAAAGCACAACACATACATTTAAATTTAGCGTTTTTAATTTGGACGGTAAATTACTTTTATCACTATTTACTAATCACTATTTACTACTTTACTAATTACTTTTATCTCCTCCTTATATAGCACTAAATGTCACGATGAGCTCTTACTGCCTTTATTCTTATATTCTTGATTGAAATCAAATGAAAGGAGTGGAAAAGATCATCTTAATCAATTTGTCATTCTACTTTAATGACCAAGTTAAGTGACTTAACCAACATTTACTCGAATGGTAAAATAAAAGATGAGATTCCTGGGAAGCAAATATGCCAAATAATCGCCAATATTATGCCAATATGTGTAAATATTATTTGATTTTATATCAGTTGTTGAACAGCCGACCCAATTTTTGAGTGCACGATTACCAATGTTCAACTTCGTAGCCGTGTAATTCTTAACCAAATCCAGAAGACAAGGGAACTCCTGAAAAGAGTATTGGGAGAAGTTTGCCTTCAGGGGGACATTTTGATGGAACTAAATCACATTTGTGTTGCAGAGAGGGGAAAACTACAAAACCTCCAACGGTTAGACTGACGGCATGGGAACTGCAACCCACGACCCGACTACCACAGAGGGTCAGTGAGAGACACTTGGTTTTGTGCGCGTCGATGATGAATTTGTCCCTACCAACTATTGATGGGATACAAACACAGGTCAATTCATGGGGAGGGGAGCGCTTTATCTGCTGAGTCATCAAAGCTTGCAAATATTATGCCAAAAGCATTCATTATGAGCCATTCTAGAAACATTCATTTCGCCAGAAAACATTTAAGGGCATGCAGAATGTTACCAACTCAATATTTAGAAAAATAGAAATCCATAAAACAGCAGTAGTTTTATTCTCCAAATCCATCACAATTTTGCGAGCTGAAAGCCGAGTAACTTAGAAAATCCAATAAGAGAATTATTCCCCGTTGAGACCCCCATTAATCAAACATCTCCATGAAATCAGAATTCATCCTTTGCTGCCCAGCAATTACATTATTTTGATTTAACAGATTCGCTTCGAGACTCGCAGACCAATCATTTAACAGAGCTGTCTCGCAGGGTTATAATGAACGTCCACTTTAAAGCACAAGTCCCAATCTTCAAAAGCGTGCATCGATTTTAAAATTAATCCGAGTGGCTTGGGTGGTAGATCTCAGGCGCAGACATTCCGAGGTCTCGTTTTGATAGATTGGGACGAAAAGCGAACTTTGCGAGAATTGTGCCAGAAAATTACTCTTCAAGACCGGATGATTTCTCACGCGGCAACAGCCGAAACATCCGCCTCATTCGCCAGACATGTCGCACTCTACGAATTTGCATAGCGTTTTGAAATCTTTCTCTCTCGCAACCTTTATTAAGCCATTGCAATTAATGGAAACGTCTGGCACTCGAGTGCGCACGGGTTTTGATTTGACATCTGAATGAAAGGGCGTGATTTTGAAGTTGATTGGTAAGCATCCGGGAATTATTCGCATTCAGCTTGTATGTCAAATACAAAATAGATTGGGATCATTGAAAACGTCGGAAGAACTCATGCAAATGTGCAGCATTCAATCACACTTTAGACTGTATAAATTGTAATTATAAAAAAATAGCTAAAAATGTGCATTAAGCAATGAATTACAGTCTTTATTTCAATCAAACTTTCAAATCAAAAAGTAAATGTTTTCCTGGTTTAAATGCGACGTAAAATATACAAAACTGGTTCACAGAACATACTTAAGTCGTATTTTCGGTTTTGTAAATTTTATTTGATAAAGTAATTTACGTATAATTGTTAAGTTGGATAAAAATAAGCTAAAATGCTGCTCAAACCATGGTTTATAGCTATTCAAAATTTTCTGTCAGATTAATAAATCAAAAAAGGAATGTATTTTTGGATTATTTTATTCAAAATTTTTGATTCATGAATTTAGTATCCAATAGTAATGCAAGAATAATTTCTAAATTGGATTGCATATCGTACAAATAACCCAAAGGAAAATCAATTTTTTTAAAAGGAAAAAAAAAATTTAAAACGAGAAGAAAAACTAACAAAAATAACAAATTTCAAAATTTCTCTTAAAGTTAAAAAAAAATGACAAGAATAAAATAAATTTTAATAATGTATTTCTTTTTAAAAAGAATTTTAGAAGAAGTTTTCTAAATTCTTACTTTTTTTTTAAATTTTAAAAAAAGTTTTAAAATAATTCTTTTTTTTGGTATTTTTCAGTTGCCTTTTTTACAATGCTTGAAAAAATGAGGCAAAGAATTTCACGTGTTTATGGTTTTCATGCAAAACAAAAATCATGAATTCATCTACTTGACGCGCCGTCCAAATTTCCACAACGTTTTGAATTCCTTTGCCCTTACTTTATTAGACTACACTGATTAATGAATACGATTGGCACCTCACTGCTCACGAGTTTTAATTCGATTTTCGATTGAGAAGGTATGATTTTGAAGTTGATTGGGAAGCATTCAATTATATCCGCATTCGTCTACAAAATAAATTAAGATTTCAGAAAAGGTCGAGGGACTTTCAATCATATCTTCTCATTGAAGAATAACAGTTGTATGAAGTTAACATTCGATTAATGTTAGATCAAAGAAAACCTATCATGAAACATGTGACGATTAATAGAACGAATCTACAATCTCAAACTACTTAATTTATATGTTTATTACACAAGCATTGAAAAGATATTGCAGACGCGAAACCTTTAAAAAATTCTGTTGCATAAAATGGCCATTATTTTGCTGTTGCTTTATCGCTTTAACCCACACTCGGTTGTTTGCGCTTTTTATACATGAAATTATAATATCTCAGTAAATTAATATTGAAATAAATTTGAGTTCATTTCTTCATTAAATGAATAAAAATTTAAATTCGTTAGATATAATGCAAATTTGTACGATAGACTGTGTGACAATAAATAACTTGACGTTTCAAACCAAATATTTCTATTATAATACATCGCTAACTTATTTCGGAAGATGTTTCTTTGAACGCAGGACTTCTTCGATTTATAAAAATGGTCTTTGAAACAGAATTCTGCGATAACCTTGTTGTTTTTAAGAGCACCCAAGAAGTATGAAAAGTAAATTTTTTGGTCTTTGTCACACTATGAAGATGTTCACCTTATTTACCAAACTTAAATCCAAAATATATTTTTGTTTGGTTCATCTTTTCAATAAAAGTATACTCTTATCATAAGATCACTATGTTTATAATAAAAAAACACTTTTGTACAAACAGTGGACGGAATATTAGAAGGTGAATGGCGGTACATTGCACAAACTTTCGTGAAACTCTTACAGTTGCGAATAAAGGTGGCATTTCAATTATCATTAGAATTATAGTGATAAGTTTGGCTTATTCTTTTTCACCTTGCATCATATCATCCTGTATTATATATAATATCAATATATCATCCAGTATTAATGACTCAGGAAATGTAAAATAACGAGATTTCTTTTTAAAAGTGCATTTAAATATGCATAATCTACAGCAATACAAACACAATCAACTAATAGTTTAAATTGTAAAAGTGCTTGGTATAAATTTGCATTATAAAAATTGCATGAATAAACAGAAAAGCCAAACCAATGAAATCACATACTTCAGTTTCAGTTAATTTATAGTAATTTTTACAGACTACACTGTGACTTAAAGTTTAGTTTTTAAATAAAATAAAGATATAAAGACTATTTAAGAAACTTGCTTATTAAACTAAAGCTCTTCCAGACAAAAAAACTTCAGATAAATATTTGATAACTAATAACTGATAACCGATAACTGATGACTCCATTGTTCCAAAAGCACTTCCAGTTAACAGAAGTTGACGCTATGGGACAATTAAGTATTAAACCGAATGCACGTATCACTCATACATGCGTGAAAAGCATTTGCATAAGCAAAACATTTTTCACGAGTCAGATGGCCAAATGAATGAAAAATTTGGACAAAATGCAGCGAAGGAAATATAGATTTCTCCATTTCATGAAAAAAACTCTATATTTTAATGTTGTATATTTAAATTTACTAATAATCAGTGTCAATTTAGAATTAAATCAAAATTAATCTTTCATGAAAAAATTAATTAAAATTAAACACTATTTAAAATTAAACACTATTTAAGTAGGGATTGTTTTTAAATATTTGTAAAAATTTTATTTAATAGTTATTTTAGATTATGTTATTTTGTTGTTATTTTCTAACCTAAAACATTTTGTATTTAACTATGAAACATAATTAAATTCACAACCGTAATAGTGTTTAATAAAAATGTTAATATTAAAATAATTAAAAACTAGTTAACAAGTTTATGTACATAATTAAATTAACTGCTATAATGTGTTTAAAAAATGCAACATAAATCCCTCAAAAAATGCAATAATTTACTTCATTAAATTTATTTAGATTTTTGTTATTTTTTGAATTTTTTCTGTTAATTTAAGAGTGTGCTTTAAAGTGTAAGAAAACTATAAACTCTATTTAAGAAATATGCTTCTTAAATTAATGCACTCCAAGACCAAAAGGTTTATAAATTTCCCGAAAACTGATGACTCCATTGTTCCCAAAACACTACGAGTTCTCGCAGTTGCATGATTGAAGTTGACGCTCAGGGGCAATTAAGCATTCACCCCCATGCACGTACCAGTCATACATATGTAAAAGCCATTTGTAGGAACAAAACATTACTCACGTGTCAGAACGCAGTCAGAACGCCAAATGAATGAAGGTTTGATCGAAATAGAGCCAAGAAAGGATAGATTTTTCTCTCTTTTGATAAAGAGAAATATTCTAGAAATATGGAGTTCGTAAAGTTTATTTAACTAATATTTAGTTTCCTTTTGGAGTTTGATTATAATGAAACACATATTATTAAAAAAAATAATTAAACAGAATTATAAATATTATTTTGATATCGATTGAGTTTAAACTTTTGTCCGAAAATATCATTTGAAACTTGAATTACATTAATTGATGTTAGATTTATAATTGCTTAACCCTTTGGCGCAGAATTTTTATTAAACATGTTTTTTATAATGTTTTTCATTATTTTGTATTAATTTAGGCCAAAATAAGTTAAAAATATTATAGTCAGCATTTTAATAACTAATGTCTATGAAATGCAGCATTAAACAAAGGTAATTTTTTTCTGTGTTAAAAGTAAACTCATCTAAACACGGCTCACTTTCAAACAATAAATTTCTAAATTTTCACTAATTTGTAGTCATTCAGATCTACAAGAAACAGTTATTAATTATTGAAGTATTTTTAATTTACTAAATCTTTTATTGATAAATGTTCGAATGTAGATGAGAAAAAAACTATATAAACTACTTTTTTTAGGGATTTTACATTTTAGAACATTTTATAACAATTCGGATTTTTTTAGTAACTATTAGACTATTTATTTGTAATTCAAAAATAATAAAATATATTTTTGCTTGCTTATGAGAGCGTCAGAAAAAATTATAAAATTGATACCAATCAACCATCTGCTTCAAAAGGTTAATTAAACTTGAATCAGTCATATTTATGCACTGCAAAATGAGTTTTTAAACCCCGATTAATGAGCGTAAAATTAGAATTTATAAACCATGTTTCAGATTCCTAAACTCTTAAATTTGTCTTCGATTACATATTGAGTAAATAAAATTTTGCCGTGACTCACAATTTCAAAGTGAATCAAAAAGAAAAATATTTTCGTCTTTCTCAGTATTCTTTTCATAACTGGGGCCGTATAAATTATGCCGAAATATTTAAAAAATTTTAAAAATTATGCAGATTGGTTACGGATGACCAACAAAGCTACTAAAAAGGAAAGTAAGCTTCAATTATATAAAAATTATATGCATTTTATTTAGCCATTTTGTTTTAATTATAATGTATCAAATATTACATTAGTTTTAAATAAATATAGTTAGAACAGTCAATAAGTATTCCTAAATCTTAGAACGATTTGTTGGGTCCTACCTAAGAGTAGCAACTCCTGCTTTTATTGATTACGGTCAGCCGTAACCAATCTGCATAATTTTTAAAATTTTTCAAATATTTCGGCATAATTTATACGGCCTTAGTTATGAAAAGAATACTGAAAAAGAAGAAATAATTTTTCTTTTTGATTCACTTTGAAATTGTGAGTCACGGCAAAATTTTATTTACTAAATATGTAATCAAAGATAAATTTCTGAATTTATGAATCTGAAACATAGTTTATAAATTCAAATTTTGCGCTCATAAATCGGGATTTAAAAACTCATTTTGCAGTGCATAAATATGACTGATTCAAGTTTAATTAACCTTTTGAAGCAGGTGGTTGATTGGTATCAATTTCATAATTTTTTTCTGACGCTCTCATAGCTACTGAAAAGGAAAATAAGCTTCATTTATATAAAAATTATATCCATTTTATTTAACCATTTTGTTTTAATTATTATGTAACAAATATTACATTAGTTTTAAATAAATATAGTTAGAACAGTCAATAAGTATTCTTAAATCTTAGAAAGATTTGTTGGGTCCTACCTTAGAGTAGCAACTCCTGCTTTTATCCCATGAATGTTTATTTTACATGTAGCAGTTCCATATTACAAACAAAAATTTATTACCGTGACCTTACAATTTTGAATTTTAACTCAGAAAACCAGGAATCTTTTCAAGTTAAACAACTCCGTGTTATACTATAAAAGCCAGTGCGTAAATTTTTATGTTAATTTTTGCGGAATTCAGATGACGTAATAAAATATTTAACCAAAATTTAAATTATTTACTGGAAAAACAAGACTAAGAACAGGAAGGTTTGAAACAGTATTGTTCATCAAGTCAGAGTCCACAATGAGCTGTAATGCCACATAGAAGAAGTTTAGTTCAAATTCTTTTAACAGTAATATGGTGTGAAGTTCCGTTTATCTCCTGGTTTTAAAATATTAACTCGGTGCAAAAAGGCAATATTACCAATTTTTACACAAGTTTGAATAACAACATTCGGGCAGAAAAATGAAAAATGCAGGAAATATTTTTAATAAATCAATTAATAAATAATAACTTCCTTGTTTGATTACTTCACGCATTTAGTTTTCTTTTTCAGCATGAAAAATGTTCTTGGATGAAACATTTTCTAACATAAATTAATTACAAATCTTTTACAAACCAATTATAAATCAGGAACGCAATAAGCCAATTTTTCTAAGAAAAAGAAACCCTTTCTAAAACAAATTCTTATTACGTTCCTGTCAAAAAAAAAATTTTTTTTTTTATAATATTCATAAACTAGTGAAATCGAACTTCGAGGATATTATTCCTTGGAAAATCATTATTTTTCTGAAAAAAATCTATCCAATCTGTCATTTTTATTGATATCTACCATGATAAAATAAAATACATCATATTCAAAATAACTTACAATATGCAATTACTTTTTCTAAATTTCACTATCTTTTTGCAGAGAAAAAATTCCGTTACTTTTTTCCAAAATTGAAATTCTATTTTGAGAGAAAACCAAAAAGTGTTAAAGCGCATAAGAAACATAAAATGGGTGCAAATTTCAACGAGTCTTTTACAATTTTCGCAGCGTATTGAAAAATATATTATCAAGTCGTCCCTAAGTTTCATCATTCTAAGGCTTCTGTTCAAATGATAAACTATTATATTGTCTTTACTAAGAAAATTCCACCATCAAAACGTTGCCGTCTTTGGAGACCCACTTTTATATTTCGTGTTCTTCCAAAATGTTAAAACTAAAAAAATAAATAAACATGCGATTCTCAAATGGAAGCGACTACTTTGGAAAGTTAAGGAAGGGCAAAATTGCATTTCTTCAAGAGTATTTATTTCAAATTTTTCAGGGAAAAAATAAAGCGAGGAACTTTTGAAAAGGAATTACTATCTGAATGGTAAAAAAGAAAATGTGCAGGAATAGACCCGGGTAGGGTTCGACGATTCGGAAAGTGAATTTGCTTCTAGAAAAGGGGGTGCTCTTCCAAGCCCGAACAAGTTGACACAATTTTCTTGCTCCCCTGCTTAGAGAACGAAGAGTAAAAATAAATAGAGTAAAAAGAGAAATATTAGGAAAAGAGAAAAAAAATTGTTTTAGTGTAAAAAATAAAAGAAGAAAAAAAAATAATAAAAAAAAAATAAAAAGCCATTCTCCAATCATATTCGCTCGATGCCGAATGTGGATAGAACACGTGATAACGTTCAGATTATTTGCGCTTTGAACATGGGTAAAATTTTGTTGAAAGTGTATCTTCGGAAATTTGATAATAAAATATTGTGGGATCAAAGAAAATTTATTGAATAAAATATATATGTTTGAAGAATATTGACGTAAAAGAGGAACTGAAAGAATTTTAACAGAAAGATTTAAGAAATCTTATTTAAAAAACATATGTTGAAACTAATAAAATGAGTTGTGCAGACCTTTTTTAAACTGTATAGTATTTAATTACGCAGAACAATGGAAATTAAACTTAATAAACTATCATTTAAGTAAAATTTTTTAAAGTTAAAAAATTTTAAAAAGTCTGAATCCAACTAGTCTAAGTTTGTCATAAATGCTGTTTAGATCATTGGAATTTTTTAAAAGAAAAATTCAATTTATCACTACTAGGAATAAAAATGATGCTGTAAGGCTATTTTGGAGGTAAAATAAGCATAGCAATTACAAAACATTAAAATTTTACATGCACTATGATAATGGAAAAAAATTTCCTTCACTCATAACAAAATTTTAGCTTACATTGTACAATAAAATATCGGAATCATGTCAGTGCTTAGCAGTATTGTTGTTGCTTTTGATATTCTCAATAATTTTCATTAAGATGGAAAAATCTTGACGAAAATCTAAAAAAAATTAATAACTTCTCAAAATTTAATAATTTTTTAAATATATAAGTTATTGGCCCGTTCGATAGCCTAAATAAATCTGGCAAGATGGTGCACACATTTTAAAATTATAGCTTTATGACAACTGTAAAACACTTAAAATGTGGCAGTTATATTTCCTTTAGTGCAAAAACATCTAAAAACACTGTTAATGATTGGTTTCTTTTGTAGAACGCAGCAATTCCTAAGCAGAAAACCACCGATTTAAAAAACAATTTAATTGATTTGTCTAACCTTTAGTTGCTTTGGGGACATTTTGTTTTATAATTACAGTAAAAATAAAACAATAACTCAAAAACTAATCAAATCCCACCTTAAAAGGTGCTACTTCAAAGTTTTTTTCCTCACTTTAGATAAAAAAAAACAACAGAAAAACACTTATTAAAAATAAATTAAAACCAATACAGTCCTTAAGCAAGTTTTAATTTAATTGAAGCATTCCTCTTTTAATTTGAAATATCTTAAAATATATTCAATTTTTTACTCATTAACTTAAGTTATTTTTATCTCAAAAAATTTAACATAAAAACTTTTCTTCCTTTAAAAAAGCTAATAAACGCTTTTTTGTATGCATTCTCAAAGCAGTGAAGAAAGAGGTAATTGTTATAAAAAATGTAAACCTTTAAAAGAAACGGATGAATATGTTTCGTGTATTTTTTTCCATAAAAACACATTTAACTTTCAGCACCAGAAGATTAAAAAAAATATTTAATTTTTAAGCTACATTAAAAAATCAATTTAAATAAGTATTTCATTAAAGTGGTATTTTTAAAAACAGGTTATTAATGACGTTGCATAAATGTTTGTTCAGAAGTCCATATCTTTACTAAATTTTATTGCAATAGAACAAATTAAAATTATAAGTAATTTCTAAAGTTCATGTTTTAAGAACATTACATAAGAGTACATAAGAGTAACATAACAATAGAATTTAAAATAGTTTCCAAGATAAAAATCGCAATATATTTGTATGGGTATTATGTTGGTTTAATCAATTCTGTGATGTTATTTTGAGATTTTTATAACAAAAAAAATTAATGCATCCCGTGAGCCTAAATTGTATAGTATGCTTCTAATTCAAAGTTGTTCAAACCTTTTCATACATCTGTAATTAACTACTTCACATCTTAAGGGAACCTAAATTGTTACTATTATGCTTCTAATTATAAGTTGTTCAAATCTTTTAATACATCCATAATTAACTACATCACATCTTAAGGGAGCCTAAATTGTTAGTAGTATGCTTCTAATTCTAAGTTGTTCAAACCTTTTAATACATCCATAATTAACTACTTCACATCTCAAGTGAGCCTAAATTGATAGTTGTATGCTTCTAATTATAAGTTGTTCATACCTTTTAATACATCTGTAATTAACTACTTCACATCTTAAGTCAGCTTAAATTGTTAGAAGTTTGCTTCTAATTCTAAGTTGTTCAAGCCTTTCAATACATCTGTAATTAACTACTTCACATCTTAAGTGAGCTTAATTTGTTAGTAGTATGCTTCTAATTCTAAGTTGTTCAAACCTTTTTGTAATTAACTACTGTACATCTGTAATTAACTACTTCACATCTTAAGTTCAATCAATGTATAAATGTGCTAAAAACATATCCAATAAAATTATATATTGCTATTTAGCATTTTTTCAATTAAAAGAAAATAAAGAAAGAATAAAACTTACTAGATTTTTTGTGCCACAAGTCCTTCCATGAAGTGGCATAGTCAACGCCACTTCCCCATTTGATCTCACTGACACGGCATAGCATTCATATGGGTGACCCAATGCATACAGTCTACCTCGAAAAGGAGTTATTACTTTTACAATGGCAGTCATAGACGTGGCTTCACAATGCATATGGACTGTAAATACAAAAGAACCATCATCAATATAAGAAGTAATTAATTCTTAAATTTGTCTTAAATAGTATGCAATGATGTATGCAATGATGTATGCAAAAATATGTTAAATTGATATTTTTAGAAGCTTTCAAGATTGATAAAGTAAAGTAACATGATTGATACCAGTTCAAACTTGAAAATTATTTAGACGAGAAAAAAATTATCAAAGAATGACGTATCATCCCCTAGCTCAATATGAGCAAGAAAGGAATTAGAACAATCAAAACGCCATATACATTTCAAGAAAAGATAAAAGGTAGTTCCAATTGACCCTTTGCTTATGGTGTTCCATGTTGCACCATCACATGTGGTCCACATGTTGTACCATATGTAAACAGAAGGTTAATATATGGAAGCACTTTTCCTCTTAGACAGTAAAATAAATTTGCTTTTAATTTTAATCCTTCGTTTGGAGTTCTATTTTCTCTATTAAAGTATAAAGTATTGATAGATAATTCCATTACTGTTGAATATGATAACCATGATGTATCTTTTAATGTGATTGTGTTACTATTTTTTATTTAAATTTAATAACGTTAAAATGAACGCATATACAAATATTTACCGCAAAGAAGGTTTATCTTCTGGACTTATTTTCGACCAAAGGTGAGTAGTTCTCAATAATTTTTTTTACTAACACTGTGGCTATATTTTTTGCAAATTTTAATTTTCTGCTGTTGTTAGGGGCTTTGAGGACATCTATAAAATATTAGTAATTCAATCAGAGTGAACGCTTTCCATTATGAATACCTCCTGTATGTTTCATTTGAAGCTATATAGGGTGATTGACATTTGAGACATATACTTGATTAAATCTTAAATCTGTTAACCAATTTATAATAGATTTAAAACAGTTAATCAATAATTGTAAATTAAATGAAGTTTTCGAACTTAAACTTACTTCTAATTTTAATTTACAAAAATTAACCCTTTAAGTCAAATCATAATAAATTATTGAGGAATATTAATTATTCACAGATATAATTCTTAATTATAATGCGAATTTGGATTTGTAAAGGCATTTTAAAATAAGTCGCTGAAATAAATAAATTGTTGTTTCTATTGAACTATTTATTCTTCCCTTTTGCAAACAAAAACATACGGCAGAGAAAATATTTTACGAAAAACAATTATCTCCAAATGTAACATTTTATAAAAATCAGGAAGCGCAGAGTGAATCGTTAACTAAAAAGATCTTCGGAAACAATTTTACATTATTAACTTTAAATAAATAAATTTTGCTTCATTAATGTTATTTTTCGACTAAATAGGCCTGCTTAAAGACAAACATCAGCATAAAGATAAATATATTTAAAAACTTATTAACTCTAAGATAAACGAGTGCAATAAAATGCTCAGCCATTTTAAGTTTCTGAATTGCCCTTAAAGATTAAGTGCTTCTTATTTAAGCTTTTACCATTTTATAGTCTCGCACTGCTCAGAAATTAATTGATAGCTTATATTACAAATTTCCTAAATAAATAATAAAACTGATGATATAAATTATTTCAGTTCGAAGTACACTTTGAATTCGAAATAATATCTATTCTTTTAAAAATGTATACAGATTACAAATTGAATATAATAGCATTTACTGAACATTATTTTTTATACACATTATTTTGATGCTTGATGCCACAAACGAATAGAAAAGTACTTGCATTAATGTAAACAGCTTAATTTGAGAATTTTTTACATTTTCTTATTTTTTATACGAAAAATAAAAGTATAACGCTTATTAATTTTAATGAACTAAATTTACACATTTTAATGCATAATTATTTTTGTTTATTTTAAAGCATTTCTATATTTTAAAGTCTTTAAAGTAGTATGCATAATCGTAGGAAAGTATAAAGTATATTTTTATCTTAAATTTCCTTTTTCTGAATGTTATGTGCATAATTTTTTTGCTGAATGCAACTCATTTAATAAAATTTATGCAAGGAAGAATTATTTAAAAACAACTATGAAGCGAAACTTTTTGATTGTTTTAAAGCTAAATATTTCCAAAATATGTTTTTCGATCTGCAAAAAGTTTCTGATCAAAACTTTGCTTTTAATTTCAATGCACTACTAAATGATTATTGCGTAGATATTATTTGTTCAGATAGTTATTTATGTACATGTAAGTTCAAACTTTGGTATACAAAGTAAAAAATAATAACTATTTAATGACTATTCTTAAAAATAATGTTTTTTTTAATAATTAAGCGGATTTTTACAGTGCTATTATTTCTTTCGCTATACGATAGACAGAGAGCAAAAATCAATTTAAATTGCTGTGACTTCATCACTCATGTATATGATAGAAATGATAACTTACATATTTATATATTTCCCTACATAATTATTAAAGTATTGCAAATATTTCTATTAGAGTATTCCCTAAAAATGGTGTTAAAGTTCTTTAAGAGCTTCATAGTACCTAGAGAGCAATTTTTTTCAAGAAAAGTATTTTGGCTATTTAGCACTCAACTCCATTTGAAATCTAATTGAAAGCTCAAAAATTCTTATTATTTAGCATTTTTTTTTAAATTTTAAAAACTTAGAAAGTTAAAAAACAGCAATTTTTTAAGTACATTTAGAAATTTTTATCATTTAAAAAAATCACTCTGTGATTAAAATGATCACTGCTTAAAACGTATTTATGTACAAATTAGAACATTTTCTTATGTGACTAATGGGAAAAATCAAAGAAAAATATTCATAACAATTAGTTTATTAATTATTAAAACCCTTATTTAATTCCAAGTTTTTTTTAATGCAGATTGGAATAAATAAGGAGAAAATGGAGAATAAATGGTGAATAAAATCCTTAAGTATATGAATAACATATTAAAACTAAAAAGTCATCCATAAGAAAAAGTTCTTCAACTCTTTTTTTTTTCTTTTCTGAAATACCATTTCATATTTGTCTAAAACCTTTCGTACTTTTTTGAAAATAATACAGATATAAAGACATGTTTTTTTTTAGCGTTTGCGGAAGTGTTAATATTTTTTCATACGTTGCCAACATTTTTTTCGATAATATTGAATGATCTATATAAAAATATTTATGTTCTTAGACAAACTAAATTTTTACTTTCTGAGTTATTGTGACTTTTTCATTCATGGAATGTGATATAAAATAAATATAATTCTGAAATTACTTATTTGTTAAATATTTTATATTAATTTTTATTCCTAAAATATTAACAATGCATCATAAATGTTTTGAGTTCCGTATTGGTTATACATAATTTTATATTATTTTAATATACACGAATTATTAATTACCTTCCGTAGAATATACCTCATGAAACAAAATATGCCAACAATTATGAAAACTGTTCTACTTTTCATGTCTTTGCGAATAGCAGGAAAAATAAAATGAAACAATTTTAATTTTAACCTGATGACTTGCGCACTAAGCAGTTCAATAAATAATTGAAAACGTATCATTATATATTAAGTACTGCATTGTGTTTAATATTTCAGTACATAATTAATAATACAACATAAATATTTTGAGACCATGTATCGGCTATAAAGGATTTAGAATGTGCTTTTCTGAGCATTATTATCACCAACGACAACAATTTCCCTGACGAAACAATAAAATGCAAACGATAATGGATACAAATCTACTATTAGTAACTTTGTAATTCATAGCAAGAAATATAAAACAAACTAAATATATTTTTTAAATAATGACATTCGCGCGTGGTAAATATTTAAATATATAATTAATTAAGCACCACAAATACTTTGGGAACTACATCAGTTAAAAAGGATTTAAGATTCTTTTCAATGAAAGCGACATAATCACCAACGATTGTATATAATTTGCCTTATGAAACTGGAAAATACAAACAATAATGGAAACAATTATACGATTAGCAACTTTATAACTCATGGCAAGAAATACAAAATGAAATAAATATAATTTTAAAATGATAACTTGAGCGTTAATTTTTCAGTATATAATTAATTGTTTATCATAAATATTTTGAGTACTGCATTCACTAAAAATCATTTGAAATTCTTTTAATGCACGGTACATAATCATCAACGATTGTATATAATCTGCCTTAGGAAACAAGAAAATGCAAACGATAATGGAAACAATTATACGATTAGCAAGTTTGTAACTCACGGCAAGAATCATAAAATAAGCATAATTTCAAAATGATAACGTATGTGTCAATATTTCAATATATAACTAATTATGTTTTGAGTACCGTATTTACCAAAAATATTTCAGATTGTTCCAATGCTCATGACTTAATCACCAACGATTGTATATAATTTGCTTTATGAAGCAAGAAAACGCAAACGATAATGGAAAAAGTTTCACGATTAGCAAGTTAATAACTCACGGCAAGAACTATTAAATAAGTTTCATTTTAAAATGATAACTTGCGTGTTAATATTTTATAAAATTAATTATGCATCATAAATATCTTGGGTACTGTATTCACTAAAAATCACTTCAGATTGGTTTAATGCACGGTACATAATCAGCAACGAATGTATATAATTTGCCTTATGAAGCAAGAAAACGCAAACGATAATGGGAACAGTTATACGATTAGCAAGTTCATAACTCACGGCAAGAAATATAAAATAAGTATAATTCTACAATGATAACTTACGTGTTAATATTTTATATAATTAATTATGTATCATAAATATTTTGAGTACTGTATTCACTAAAAATCACTTCAGATTGTTTTAATGCACGCTACAAAATCAGCAACGATTGTATATAATTTGCCTTATGAATCAAGAAAATGCAAACGATAATGAAAACAATTCTACGAGTCAATTACAACCTGATAAAGAGGAAAACCAGGAAATAACAGTCTTTTCCTTCTCTCCAAAGTAGCTATAAACTACGCTTCCAGTGCCCTCCAACAAGAAACGACTGTACCAGTCTGACTCTCACTTAGAAAACAAAACGCATTTAACTGTTAATCATCTCATTCAACTTTTCACTCTATCTGCCATTTCCAGAAATCGAGTATGTTCCCATTGTTCCTTTCTTCGTTTTATTCTGGAGATTGCGAATCACAGCGCGAATTCACCATTACGAGGATACTTTCTGAATCCTAGGATTGTTGATTAAGTCAAGTCTTAACGACCACTTTCCTTAAATGTGCATTTTCTACCACCACTCGTGTGTTTGTGAAAGAAAGGAGAATTCCATGATTTAAAACAAAGCAAGCGACTTTGAGGTTAATGGAACATTCAACATTGTTACATACTGAGTAATAATGGCAACAGGATTATGAACAGGTTTCGCTCCATGGTGCATAATTTGTTGATTTAAAAGAAAAAAAGCTGGTTTATCATATATATTTAAAATTTACCTAATCGAAAAATATTAGATCAAGTTAAACGAAAAAAAAACAATAAATGTTTATTTTAAATCTCTGAAAAATACACATTTTTGGATTGGGTGAAATAAATAAATAAAATATTAAATTGAAATTAAAAGAAACATTTTTGTGATAAAAGATAGAGATTTTAAATCATTTAATTGTAAGAAAATTTGAAACTGTATCAGATACTGGTTTAAGTCATTATCTTTTTTTTTTTTTTTTTTTTTTTTTTTGAAATTAGAAGATGCAACATTTATGTTTTTCAGATTTGGCAATTTAGGGCAAAAAAAATTATTATCAATACATTCAACTTTTAATGACATTTCAAACCGGGTTTGTGTAAACTGTCTTATAATCGTTTCGTTCAAGAACTTGTAATTCAACGAAAAACCTATAAAACCAATTTTATAAACCTCGTAAATTTGCCGTCGACTAAGGTATGTTTTTAATAAATTTTCACGTCTGTCTAATAAATTAGGTAGTACTCGAATTAGCATTTTTCCTAGTAATAAAACTCCATGTTTTTAACTTATCTTCATATTGCCACTTATTACATGAAAATACTTAAATACGTTAAGCACTACATTCAGTAATATTATATTTAGTTAACAGTATAATTCTGTAAGTAAAAAATAATTTTATTTTTAACTCAATGTTATTTTTTCTGACAAGTATACCCTCAAACCTCGTGCCCCACCCTTGCGGGGGTGTTATTCAAGCCACTGCCATATTTAAGACATATTTTGCCTGATTTATGGCCGTAAGTTGCAAACTGGGCGAAATTTCTACGGAAAAGTGGCGACAGTGGCTTTATTTTTTTCAAGAAATCAAGCAATTTAATTACAAATTATTGAACAATGTTTGATATAAATTTGTTCCTTAGAGTATGTTACTTATTCTGTCACTGTAAACTATGTAAATCTCAAATGTGATATAAATTTGTTTCTTAGAATATATTACTTATTTCATCGATGTAAACTATGCAAAACTCAAATGTGATATAAATTTGTTCCTAAGAATATATTACTAATTTCAACATTGTAAACTATATGAGCCTGATATAAATTTGCTTATTTCAACATTGTAAACTACGTGAAGCTGAACGTGATATAAATTTGTTCCTCAGAGTATATTACTTATTTCCTCATTGTAAACTATGTGAAGCTGAACATGATATAAATTTGTTTCTTAGAATATATTACTTATTTCAAAATTGTAAACAATGCGAAGCGGAATGTGATATAAATTTGCTCCCTAGAGTATATTACTTATTCCATTACTGTAAACTATGTAAAACTCAAATTTGATATAAATTTGTTCCTTAGAAGATATTTCACGCATTTTACTCTATCGTTTGGTCTTGAATAACAATCAACAACATGTCAAATTCTTCTTATAAAAAATATAACACTGGTGAAAAAAAAGAGAGGGCTTCAATTTCCGTCCCCAACCTAGTCCTCCCGAATGAACCCCATTTTCATGATAAGTTTATAGAACTTCTCCAAAATTCTAATTTCCAATAAGTGAACCCATTGTTCCATGAATGCGCACGCTCCCGGAATATTAAACAACCCTATTTCCAAAAGCAATGACTAGGGTTAATAAACAGTAAAGAAAAATATGTCCCGAAGCGACCTATTATTACAACCCTGGATATGGAGAGAGAGCGATACTGAAATATGCAAATCATGTAATTAGCAGACAGAGTATAAGAGGGTTAAAGGTCACATAAAGGAAGTCATTAATAATCAAAAATGGAAAAGTTCAGTATATTTTTTTTTAATCTTCAAGTCTCACGGAGGTGATGAAATATGCAGAAATTCCGGGTTTAGATCAGGAAGGTTTGTTCTACCACTGCCATCAGGCGAAGTAAAGGGTGAAAGGGTAGAGAAAAAAAAGGGTAATGCATACATTAATAAGGAAGTGTAATTAAGAGTGATCTTATGTTGCGATAAGGAACTCCGTGAATTTCAAATGAAGTGCACTTTATGGCTAAAGGTGTTCTTGTTTGGTAAGTACATAAAAGGGTAGAATATTTGGCTTTTATGGGATTTCTTTTCGACTTTTCGACGAGGAGAATGTTCTATTTTATTATATTCGAATACATTTTTTTAAATGATAAATAGCTCAATGAAAAACTACATTATTAGTTTTATATGCGTTAGGCGTGATGCGGTATCATAAAGGCGAAAGGAACTGCGTCTCTATAATTTTATTCTGCTTAATGAATTAATAAATAGGTATACTTTTCTAATAATGATTTTTTAATACATTATTTAGATATACATTATAAGTTATAAAAATGCTATAACTCGAACAATTAATTAAAGAAGATGGTTTTAGTGAGAATTCCTTATTGTTATTAATTTGTTTACAGCTAAATTTGAAAAGTTCTTTTTTGTGTTGAAAGTTTAATGGAGGTCTACTCAGGGATACCTAAATAAAATAAACATAAAATCTAAACAAAGTTTTGTATCTTAGTAATTAAATACTTCTAAGTTGGAAAGTAATAAAATCGTTGATCATAGACCATTAAACAAAAGTGTTGATTTGTTTACTGGATAGTTTCAAAATTGTTGAGATGCATTTAACTAATAGAGTATATAGTTGTAAAAACCCTAAAAAAAATATGAAATTACAATGAAGAATGTTCTTTAGAAAATTGCGTCCGATAAGGTCCTCAGAAAATACAACATGAGAGTATTTTGAAACAAAGATTTTAAGATATACTATACCAAAATAAAATAAACTATACTCTTGCAAGTTTAAAAAAAACAACATTATTCCCATGGAGAGATTCTGTTTGCATTTAAGTGCACACCAAATGGACACCAAGCTCCCGGAGTGAAAGGGTATCAACATCGACTTTTGAAACTCTTAAATCATGTGAAATGAGGAAAACAAAACTTATTGAATAGTCAATTAACAAGTAATAAGAATAAATAAAAATAAATTAAAATTATATCTAAATATCAATTAAATGTACATCTTTCTGTTTGCATTTAAAGAAACTGATGAAAGAAAAAAACATTTTTCTTGCAGACGATTTTCTTCTTCAGCAAAACAAAAATAAAATTTCTTTAACTCGCACTTAATTTGTTAAGGGCATGTCATCATTTCAGTTGTCCAATCAAAACGATTGCTCTTAAAACGTCATATAGTTGTTTCTTTTTGAGGAGCGAATGTTTTCCTTGTTTATCGAAATTTGTCACCAAGTCTAGAATTCCAGTAACACTACGAAACTAAATTATAATCTTTTTTTTTAAATTATTCTTTGATATATATCGTAAAAGACAGAGCAAATTATATTTCTGTTTGACATGTATAACTTTTTAAAGCTTTTATAGTGTTCTGAAAGCATATTTGTATAATTTGATAACGAAATAAAATAAATCTATAGTCGCGGATAATTACTTTAATCCTATGCCGTAATGGTCTTTTCATAACTTGCTTGCATCAAAAGTATGGGTACTTTATACCGCAATTTTTTACAATGAACGGGTGAATATAACATAAATCAGATCATATAAGACATCAAAATATAGGCCTGTGCAAAATTGATAATAATTCTGAGTTATTTCTCTAAGAAACTAGAAAGTTCTGAGCATCACAAGACTATCATTAAATGATAAATAAAAGCAAGAGAAATAAAATAAACATCAATATAAATATCTTTATTTCCATATTTTCAATTAAATCAGTATTACACTTTTACTAGGGTACAAAACAAAATGTTACAGGAAAATTCATCTCTACTCGCTAATTGAATGCTGAGTGAAATTTAAAAAGAATCTTAAATCCTTACGCGAGGACTACATTAACAAGCAACAACTAGTAAGATCTAATTTGACATAATACTTCGATTTTAAAAATAAGTTATAGAAGTAAAAATGTGCTTCTAGATTTGAACATTCGCAATATTTCAGTTTCCTAATGATTTGCTTTCATTTCAAAAGATATCTTTTATCAATATTTTATTTACCAACGCAATTTATTGTAACTAGAAAAAACGGAAGAAATTGTTTTATTTATTTGTACATAAATCAAATGAGACGAGGAATGTGTATCTAAGCAAAAGAAATATTACATTATCGCTTGTTTAATTTTTGAAAATTAACAATTACTAATTAATAATAAAATTGCACCTTTTTTTCAGTTGTATACTAATCACTTTTTGATCCAAATTTCTTAAAAGTGGGTCGAAATATTTTTTTTTATATTTATAGAAATATTAAGAAAAATAAAACTGCTACGTTAGTTACGGAAGAATGATCCTAAAATTCGCTGTCAAAAGATAAGAATAAATGTCAAAATTTAAACTGTAAGTGTCAAAAGTCTCTTTCCTTTACTTATGAAGATAAATCAATTCTACTGAACTGTAGCAATTTGGCTGCAGTTGGCGATTGATTGGTCAGGTTCGAATGTTATATTACAAATATTAAGAGCTCATTTCATGCTATATAACAGGGGTGGCGAACCTTTATACACCAACGTGCCATTTTCTCTAAAAAAAATGCTTAATGAGGTCATAGACGTGCCTTCAAATAATTTTGACTTCGTGATTATTGGGAAAATAATAATACTAAATATTATCAACTCAAAATTCTTTATTTGCATTGAAAAAAAAATACATTTTGCAATATCTCAGTAATACGCGTAATTCAACTTTCAAGTAACATCAGTGTGACTTCTGTTGCAGATTAGATTACAAATAACTTATATTAGGTTGTAAGATGTTAGTTTAAGCAGGATAGTTAATTTTTGTTTTGCTAGTTATTTATTGTTAGCTTGTTTTTTATGGTTATTAATTGTTTTTTAGCATTAATTTTTAATTTTTTTATTAATAATTGTTTATTTTTTGTGAATTTTAATTTAATTTAATTGTTACATATGCGTCACAGTGTATCAACCAATGTGACCGGTGGAGTGCCCAAAATATTGTGCCGCGTGCCATAAATGGCACGCGTGCCATTGGTTCGCCATCCCTGCTATATAATATTAACACATTATCAATCTTAACGCGTAGAAAAATTCAAGAATATATAGCATTTACATTTTATTCTGATAAATAAAAGAAATCTAAATGTTATATGAATAGTTCCATATCATTCAATATTTTTAAATGGTGCATAGATTTTTGGTATAAAACATAACGAAATCAGGCTGTATCAATGAAATATGCATTGAAATTAAAATATACTTGCAAATAAAATACACTTATTAAAATTTAGGTACTATTTCCTGAAAGTGGGTGTAATAAATTGGCGTAACTATTATTACGGCATGTGATGCTTAGTATTGGTGGTAATAGGTTCTACTGGTTTTGTGGTATTAAATGCGGAGATAATTAGTACTTAATGCACTAAAGTATTGCAGGAATCGTTACATGACACCAAATATGCAAATGTAATGAATTTGTTGCATGTTCCTTATGTTGAACTTAAAGGGTATGTTTAATTTGTTCAATATGCACAAGACCACACTGGCAAGAAATTTGATACGAATTCCAGCCACTATCAATAGTAATATGATCTTTACGTTCAGTGAAATTTAATTTGTTTAGAGGGATAAAATAACGTTAACCTGAAATTCGAAATCTTCGTAATTTGTGGTAGAGTTTAGTTCTTCTATATTTTATTATATCACTTATTTTGTCATTTGAGTAAGCTTGTCCTACTGCCCTTAGTAGTTAATTCACTTTTTTGATTGCAACTTGTTCCTCCCTTTACTTTTCTTTTGACCATTTCTTCTATACACGTATTTGTGCCTTATTCACGCTGTTTTTCTTTACTCATACCTATCACAAAGTATACTTATCCTCATAAAAACCAATTTTCAAAATTGAAAGTTAGGTATTTCTAAATTTTATTTTCTTATAACAAAGTGTTTGTCTCTTTATTTTTCTACTGACGTTTTGTCCGTCAGATGCTAAGGAAGGTTCTTGTTTATCGAACCGAAATTATAGTATGTTCAATTCTATACATTTATATGTGCCTCATTCACATTGTTTTACTTGACTCCTACATGGCACAAAATATACATCCTCATTAAAAATTAAATTTCAAGTATTTCTAAATCTGCACTTCAACAGTTTATATTTTCAGGTACTTGCAATAAATATAATAGCTTACATAGCTACTAAATTCTACTTACATTTAAGAGCTAACATTTAAAATCTTCTATAGCTAATGCCCTGATATAAAATCCGATCTACTAAGAAATTTTAACAACATAAATATTTGATTTGAGAATTTCATCTCCGAAGCTTTACTTTTTATTTATTAACTTTTAAATTAGTTGGTAGTCATCCATTAACTTCAAAGAAACCGGAAAAAAGGTGTGAAAACATATAGGATTTATAAGGCGAAAACGTGTCTGCAATAGAATTTCAAATTTCTTCCGGCATCATTTGAATGCAAAAAGTGAAGACAAACATTAGTTTGGCGAATTTGGCAATTATTTTGCGAGTGATGGATTTATAGAGGAGAGGTGATCACAACTAAGAATAAAACTCACACATTTCAAGACTAGTTTGAGTGGGTGTGGATGATAGAGTGAATATTAGAATATTTGCTTTCACAGGTAGGTGCGCCTGATAGACGAGTGTTACCGTTAAACATTAAAAATAAATTAGAGTAATTTGTATAATTTGCGCAATTTTACGAGATGAACTTTAATTCAGAATTATTTATGAAGATGTATTATGCGCAAAATAAAAAAAAATATGTATCTTAAAAAAATTTGATCTGACGACTGGATTTTCTAGAAAGATGCAATCTTTCTAATTCAAGGAACTATTTTCAACGATATTTTAAGTTACAAAAGCAATCAAGTAAAAAAACGTACTTTATATGAATAAGCATGCTTATTGCAACGGATTTAGAATATTGGCCCTCGAAATAGACCATTCGTAGCATTAATACGAGAAATTTAGTGAGATTTACGCGGTTTTTAGTATTTAAGCCACTTAAATCCCATTTCTATCCAAATTAATGTTTTCAGTTTATCAATAACAATTATTTTACCTTAAATACCGATTTTTATTTCGATTTCTTAATCATATCTTCGAGTCTATGAACTTTTCTTGGAAATGATTTTGCTCAAAATATTACACTTTTTACTAAAAAATAGGGAAAAGAACAGAAAAAGAAAAATCTCATTGGTTTTGTTGAAGTTTTCAAACAAAATTAGAATACTTATATTAAGGGTAGATTTTTCTCAACATCATTTAAGGTTTTAGTAGTTAATTTAATAGTTCCCCAGCCAAGAGTATTAAACACTGCATGATTTTGATTCAACTATTTTTTACTCTTTAAATATAGAAAACGAAACAACTAAGCAATATTTTCTTCATTAATCATTATTATATTATAATTGTAGCAAAATTTTATTTTTTACAATACAGAAAAGAAGTCTGTGTAACCAATAAAAAGAAAATAATTTCTTTGACTGCCAAAACTGCAAAACATTACATGATTTTAAATTCAACTACTTCAATTTATTAAATTATTAAAACCTAAACAACAAAAAATTTTTAAAAAAATACCAAAAAGTTACTTTATAAAAAAATATTTTTAACGCTTAAGTCGTACTCTAACCACAAACTGTAAAATTTAATGATATAATTTACCTTATGATCTAAAAAAAAAACTGACATTCTATAATTAACGGTAACAAACCATGCGAAGTATATTGAAAAAGGCTTCTAATAAACAACATATTTATAAAAGCGGTAATGTCAAAAGGTGAATGACATGTTACATCGAAGGGGGCAGGCAAAAAAGTTGTCAAACCCCGTTTAATAGATCTGGTCTCGCTTTCATTAATTGATATATGTTTACGTGTATGCGTTCAATGTATGCGACAATATATCTGGTCCATCTGCTGTTCCCCTTCAATTATTTTGCATAAAATGATTCAATTTATAGTTCCTCACTTTATTTTCAATTAATATTGAATTGTATTAAGATTAAATTTAGTATATGCTTATTGAACTGTTTTGAGTATTGAATTCATATTTCAATTAAGTTAGTATTTGCACAAAACATGCTCATTTTTAAATGCATGGATGTGTTAAATAACACGAAGAAATAAAATTTTCAAAATTACCGAATTGTATGATAATGAAACTTTTGGTAAAAAAAATCATTATTCTCGTAATAGAAAACAAAATATGTGATATTTAAACCATTCAGTGGGTTAATTTTTCCGCTTATTTGGCAACAGTTTACCGAAAATTCCTGATTTCAAATTTATAGTTCTGATCACTACACATTTAGTAAAAAACACAAAACTTAAAGGTAAATTTAACCAAATTAATAGTTTTTGTGCCATGATCTAAGGTACTATGAAAAAATTACCGATTTTGCCAAATTTTATAAAGTATATTAAAACCATATTTCGTTGTTAATTTTACCAAAATCAAAACCGAAACTCCAAAACGTTACTTTACTATTTGGTATTAGAATTTCGTATAGAATAAGAAATACATTAAATTTCACCAGATTCCGGCTGTTTTGACAAGACTTTTATTTCTTAGAGTACATATGCTATTTAAAGATGCTAAAAAAAGAAAAGATCGAAATCTTCTTAATTAAATTTTAATCTACATAACGTTTTTTTAAAGTTAAAACCTCCTTTTTATCTATCAAAGTTTTGTGAGTGCACGTCGTAACTGTTACAATTCAACAATCTAGAAGAACGTAAAAAATCAAACATTTAAATTCTAGTAACAAACATTTATATTCAGTTGCCTGGGAACTGTGTAATATTTCACCAGGACAACTTCGCTGCCGAACTTCCATTTAAATGTAGCAGACTATAAAATATTAATTTACATTGTGAAATTGGAGTTTAAACATTTTATTTGCGTAAATTTTACGAGAGTGACAAATATTTTTTTTTAATCAGCCTAACCCTTTGAAGCAAAATTTTTATTGAATATATTTTTAAAGCTGTTTCTTTTTATTTTGTAGAAATTTGGGTCATAACTAGTGAAAAATAATATATTTAACATTTTAACAATTTATGGTTACGAAAAATAGCATGGAACACTGGCGATTGAATTAAAAGTAAAATCTTCCAAACACGGCTCACTTTCAAGCAATAATTTTCCCAAATTTGCAATTATTTATTTATTTAGATCTAAGAGAAGCAGTTATTCATTATTGAAATTTCCTTATCCCACAAAAACCACTTAGTGATAAATATTTAAATATGAATGAAAAGAAAATTGCAAACTACTATTTTTTAATTTTTCATTTTCGTACAATTATAATTTCTATATTGTAATAGATTTTTTTAGTAACTATTAGATTGTTTTTTTAATAAAAAGTATCTAAATATAGTTTTACTTATAATTAGTCTGTCAGACAAAAATATATGAAACATCGGAGTCCCAGCTGCATCAAAGGGATAGCAATGCCTGAAAATCAATTCTCAGTTGCCTTTATGGCCTTTAATAGGTGAGAGTTTTCTTTGGAACAATAGTCAAAACCTCCCTTAAACGCTACATTGTGTCCCTTTCGAATCGAATTCTTAATTTGCGTAACGTATATCAAGATTAAAAGTCATTTTATTTATCATGCATGTTTTGTGAGTTCTTCCAATAATTCTTATAATTACCAACAATAATAAGGAAAAAATTCCCAAACGTTTAATCTAAAACTTTCTCAGTTGCCCTTAAATGGTCAAAGACCTGCATTAGAGAAATGATTTATTTATCAAAATTTATCTTAAATATCGCAGAGTGCTTACTCGCATTATATGTTTTCGTTTAATCATAAACTAAAGAAAACTGTTAAGAGATCATACTTATAACTTTTGTTCTTACAAAATGTCTGAAAATTTGATACTACTATTTGCAAAAGTAACCGATATGACAAATTTAGCCCAGAAGTATTTCGAACCTAAGAAAATTTTTAAAAAAAATCAATAATCTAGAAAATATATATTTTATGAAGCGAAAGAATTTAAAAATCAGCTCTAAAAGTCGTTTCACTATATCAGAGCAAAATGTAATTTATTGTGAATTTTAATTTATAAGTAACTGAAACAAAGTTCTAAAACAAAGCTATTAAAAAACAGTTATTTTCCTTTTTTGGAAAATATGTACTTTTAGCAAAACTATCACGTTTACCTTAATCCACACGTCACTTATATTTGTAGATACACCTAGAAAATTTAACTCGGTTCAAATTATAACGATAATAAAGTTATATTTCGAACTACTCAAAAAGAACAAAACTGTAATCAAATTAAAAAATATTAAATAAACCACATCAAAATACTTATTCTTAATTATTATAGTTATGAACCAGTAATTAATGGTATTTAATAATTATTTTTTCACGCTTTTAGTTGATTTGAAGTAGTTAAGATTTATTTATTTAACAAAACGCTCCAAATATTTGGTAGTACATGCCACTTTTGTTTCGCTTGAATTACAAAAGATTTATATCAGCCTTTAATTTCCACAGTAATTAAATTCAAGGGAATTTTTCACAATTTTGAAGAAATTTTATGCTAGGAATATTTATCGGTCATTAGTGATTGAGACTGCACGAAACCTTAACTTTTTCTTAACAAACCAGACAATATCTCAATTCAATTTCAAATTTAAGCATGATCATGGGTCATTGAAAGTTGAATGTCACTAAGTCATTGACAGTGCGGCTTGGAAAAATATGCATACAGCTAAGACTGCCTACCTGCTTCTATAAGTGACCCATTGTGTTGCATCCCGCTTTACGTGTCTATAATCTCTAATGAAACAACTGAAAAGTTGACTGCATTTTAAGTATGCCAAACAACTTTTTCTTGTCAACCTTTAGTCGATACATGGAAACATAGTTCTGCGTAGGCCGGTTCTAAATGTGAACAAGATATGTTTTGAACGACTACCGCTCTTTTGTTGATAAGAGAATAAGAAACAAGATCAGCATTGTTTTCATTGTGAAAACTCTATTCAATATTTATGAAAATAATTGGAGATGATTTTTTAGGATATTCCAAACAATGGCTGGGACTCGTAAGGAGTTTTCAGTAATTTTAAAATAATAAACAACTCAATGAAAACAGAAAATAATACACGTATTTTCTAAACTGGAATCAACTGCAAACTGAAGTATTTTGTTCAAAATTTTTTCCTTAAATTTGTATTTTTTTTTTCAAATTACTCTACTGCTAATGAACTTATTAAGTTAATACTTGGTAGTTTGTTTGAGCTTGCTGCTTTAGCTTATACAAACATTTGGGGTGAATATTTTATATTTCTAAGGGAGTAAAAAAAGTATTTTTTAAGAAAAAAGCAAAAAAAAAATTTTTTTTTAAAAATCAAAAAAGTATTTTTTTTTTAATTTAAGAAGCACTTTATATTTTTCACTTTTTTATTTGAGCTAGTATGGTTTTAAAAACGTACAAGTGGGGCAGCCTATTAAAAGTTAAAAGTTGTTTAAAGTCATTAATATAATATTACTACTACAAAAAGTTGAGTTTGGGATCAAACACCTTTTCTCCTCCTTTCAATGTTGTCATTAATTTCCCAATACCTTTAAAATAGCATAGCAAATAACAATATGAAATAATTTGATTTCAAAATTTAACTCGAAGCAGGTTATTAATCAAATAAATAGATATTAAAATGCAACTTGAAACAGCTTATTAATCAAATTTTAAAACCATAGAAACTCTGTCAAGTTTAACTTTTCTTAAGATGTTTGATCATTTATGAATATTAAAATCGTGCGGAAATTTTAATCTACAAATAAATAACAGTATGATGTCATAGTTTTCAAACTTCTCATAAAAATATCTTTAAGACGACAATTTAATGCAGGTAAAAACATTGTTTTAAAAATATGACGACTTAGGAAAAATGCGGAAGAAGCAGCATTTCGAAGTATCTTAATTATTAAAGAAAGGGTATTATTTCAATGTCTTGAAACAATAGTTTATGCATATAAAGTAACATATAATTTCTATATTAAAATGCCATGATTGAGATGTCTTGCGGATGATAGATGACCATCCAATGAATGCTGAAAAGATATCATCCGTCGCCTAATGAATATTTGGCAGCAAAAAAGAGACAGTCTCATCAACTGTCAAATGTTTAAAGACAGGATTCTCTTTTTTTATTAACTTTACGGCCACTCCCAGTAAGTTTTGCTTCCTAATGAATCTCTTCTATCAAGAGCTTGTAATTACCTTAAGCTCTTCCTTTTTTTTTTTGTTCCTAATATTCGAAAAAGAAAATCGTCGGTCGTAAACTGACCTTTACTAGCTTGACACCGGGAATTCAGTTTGGTTTTTTAGAGTAACAACAGTAGACAACTTACTTCCTGATGTCCCCTTGACAATAAAACGAACAGCAAATTACTTTTTCAGCACTCATGGAGGCATAGAATAGTGATGAATTCGTTTTTTTTTCTTCCTTATTTGTATTTAAAACTTTTTTAACGATGTGTCTTCATAATGAGTTTCCGTGTTTGGAGCCATATTGGAGCGTAGGTGTTCCACGAAATAAACATATCAAGAAAATGGAGCAATTAAAGACTTTTTTCATAGTTTGTAAATTTATTTTAGTGTTACTAAATATTAATAAAAGAAATGTATTTTATTAAAAAAAATTGTTACTTAAGAGGTATTATAAACGTAAGAAATTTCAAGACTAATGGGGAGGTTATGCTATGTTCTACGGAATAACGTCTTGATAACAGAACACTATCGGAAATTTTGGAGCGTGGTAAACCACAATATCGTACAAATTTTTTACAACCATAACATAGTTAAATTTTTCCTTTCGTTTTTTTTTAAATTTTTGACACTGTATCCTTGTGATGAGTGACCATGCTTGGTGCCACATTCTATAAAGTTTGTAAATTGGCTTTAATGCTATCAAACATTATCAAATACATAAAATATTGACGAGGAAAAGGTACAATTATGCATGAAAGAAAATTTGTTACAGATATTTAAAAATTGTAGATGTAAGAGATTTGAAGACGAAAGGGAGAATATGTAATGTTCCAAGCCAATAATACCTAACGTTCGAGTTCCTAAAATCACATCATAGACTACATTTTGAATCTTGAGAATAATTTATTTTTCAAGCTGAATTTGCAGTTAGAATTCATACTTTTAAATTCCACTTTATTCCATATTATAGTGCTTTCACGCTATAAGAAATTACGCATCAAATTATGGTACATTTTCACCATAACATGTTACAAAAAATCCAATATGCAGTAACTTTTACAGCAATAATTACAGTAAAATCACTGAATCACTCTAATTAAATGAATAGTACTGCAAAAATAGTGGAATAATATTTTTCGAAAATAAGGATTTTACGGATGATGCACTTAGAATACCGGCACTTTATACCGTAATTTGTTCCAGAAATTTTTACAGTGTATAGCGGAACAATCGGTTGGTACCGGGTTGAAAGTAAAGGGCTAAAAATGCCTGTTCTTTACGGTACGAAATAATAAACTATTATTATGTAGGATTCTACTTTTTGAAAAATACAATGTTACTAGAGCACGATAAACAACAAGATCGAATGCAAAATTTGATAATATTGATTGAATAAATTTGATTTGAAATTGAAAAATAATTTGAGTCAGATTATGTTGCCAAATAAATCAACTGAAACTTACTAACAATTAACACTAATATAGAAGATACCACAAATGTGTTAAAAGGATTAATATACGATACAAGTTTTTGATGTTACATTTAAGTACTATACTTAGTGTAAAGTGTAAGATTGTGTTGCAATTTGCGATAAGGATGATGAGCCAGAAAGAGCAACACCGGTTTTATGTGTTGTGTTCTGGCCCACCATTTACTATCATCATATAGTTTTTACTTTTCCAAATATAATCTAAAATTTTATCACAAGCATTCGAATTTAGGTTAAATATAACGAAAACATAGTTCCATTCCAGACTTTTTAACGTGCAGCAAATTAGTTCGAAATTATGGTTCAAGGTTATGGTACAACTTTGAATAGAATTTTCTGAAAGCGTACAAATGACATAATTTTATTTAAACAGCCTCAGTTCTTTTAAAAGATTTGGATATATTTCAAGGTGCTGGTATTAATAAAACTAAACTCCATCCAAAAGGCAATTTTATAATTTACAATTATACGAGCATTAAGCTAAATGTGATTGGTGTATACACATTTTTACTCTGAAAGAATAAAGCATTTTTTTTCCTGAATAAAGAGAAAAAAAAATCTGAGATTATTCGATAAAGAGAATCTTGTACCTTAGTCCCACTTGATACTTTGTATAGAAATCATATTGAGTCGAACAACTCTTATTTCTCATAACATATTTTTTTTTATAAAAGAAAGTAAAAAAATAAAAATAAAGCTGAAACCCAACTCAAATTGAATTTGTTGCGGTAGGCAAGAAAACTTTAAAGGAATTGAACCTTTTTTTTTCTACCACGAAATCTAACGTAATTTAGATTATTTGCTCCTGACGCAGAAGAGAATTTTCTCTATATTTGCTTCTGACGTTGTAACACAATTGAAGTGGCGAAATATTACGTCCATTCTTTTTAAAAAGAAAAAAGAAGTACTGTAAGTAATGTCCCTCAAGAGGGACACAGGAAGTACTGTAAGTTGATTGATAAAGTTAAGAATAGTTCAAAGACATATTCGAGCAAAACGAAAAGTACAATGCTGGATAAAACCTATTTGCTTTTCTTTAGGGCATAATAAGCTCTGAGAAAATACACTTTGATCTTATGATTATTTCCCTCGTCTAAATTTTTAATTTTTGCAAACGTTTCTTTTTTTGTTGCAAAATTTGCTGCGCTTTGTCAGTTCTTTCAAACGAAAATGGATTCATTTTTTCCGATAAAATGAGTATACTCAATGTTTGTTTTATCTAGTACTATGTAAACAAAAGATTAATAAGTTCAACATCTGTCTTGGAGGCAGAAATTATTTTTCTTTTAGACGGTGAGTTTTCCATATAATCCCACAAAATGTTTTTGATTCGAGATATTTGTCTCAGGGGTATTTTTAATGTGCAAAGAAAAAAACGTTAAAAGTGTTTTTGCAAACACGTTTGCCAAGAAAACTAAAAAGAGAAAAAAAAACAATATTTAACTGCTTCAAATTTGAGGCAAAGCTATCATTTCAAACCAAAATACCATCTTTCTATAAATAATTACCTTGACTTCAGAACGAAAAAATAACCTATATATATTAAAAGTTTTTACATTTTTTAAAAACAAATTTCTAATTTTAAAATCTCAGGATGATTATTAATTCCTTTTCAAATTCGTATGTACCAGATGAAAACTATTTCGCAGTTACTTTCCATTTTTACAAAATTATAGCATTTCATTATATTGAAGTTTTAATTAATTTTCAGAATTAGTAGAGAAGGCGCTAGCTAAAGATAGCTTAACTACGCCAATAGTAGAGAATAACTGTTGCAATCTCGTAACAGTTACGAAAATAGCAAAAAAAATTTCCAATTTCAAAATCTCAGGATGATTATTAATTCCTTTTCAAATTCATATGTAACAGATAAAAACTATTTCAAAATCACTTTCCACTTCACAAAATTATAGCTTTTCTTTATATTGAAGTTTTAATTAATTTTCAGAATTAGTAGAGAAGGCGCTAGCTAAAGATAGCTTAACTACGCCTATTAGTAGAGAATAACTGTTGCAATCTCGTAACACTTACGAAAATAGAAAAAAAAATTTCCAATTTCAAAAATCTCAGGATGATTATTAATTCCTTTTCAAATTCATATGTAACAGATAAAAACTATTTCAAAATCACTTTCCACTTCACAAAATTATAGCTTTTCTTTATATTGAAGATTTAATTAATTTTCAGAATTAGTAGAGAAGGCGCTAGCTAAAGATAGCTTAACTACGCCGATTAGTCGAGAATAACTGTTGCAATCTTGCAACAGTTATTAAAATAGCAAAAAAAAATTCCAATTTCAAAATCTCAGGATGATTATTAATTCCTTTTCAAATTCATATGTAACAGATAAAAACTATTTCAAAATCACTTTCCACTTCACAAAATTATAGCTTTTCTTTATATTGAAGTTTTAATTAATTTTCAGAATTAGTAGAGAAGGCGCTAGCTAAAGATAGCTTAACTACGCCTATTAGTAGAGAATAACAGTGGCAATCTCGTAACAGTTATGAAAATAGCAACAAAAAAAAGTTTAATTCTTGCGCCGACAGACCATTCGTAAAACAGTCTTAAAGAGCCTACATTTTTTTTATTTCAAACAAGAATAACTTCTTAAAATAGGGCAATAGATTTTTTTTTTCAAAATCCAGGAATGTTTTGTTTTTTTCGTTAATGTTACATATCTCCATCTTTCACTTCTTTTTTACAGATCGGTTAGCTTTTAACATACATTAACTGGATAAAAGTCCTTCCTCCGCATTTGTTCTTTCGTTCATCGAATCAACTTTCCTTAGGACAACAATGAGAAAAAAAAAGGATTTACTTTCCCAGCACGAGTGCTAAAAGCTTTGCTTGATCAAGTTTGATTTGATTTGATTGTTAACGTCACATTACAGTTACTCTAATGCTTGATCATGGAAAGGCGTACTGTTTATCTTTTTCTACTAAGTACATTGTTAAATATGTGTAGAGAATGCTAATTCATTGCTCAAATATCTAAAAAAAATAATTATTAGATTTAAATGGTAATTCATTTATTTTCTGAGGAGAACTATGCTAATGTAACAATCATTTTTTTTTCATGTGTCTTTTGGTCGAAATAGTTACTAAATAACCAGTAAAGCTGAAAACAGAGACCAGTTGTTCGGAGCTGATGAAATGAGAAATAACGATTGAATTTTTCCTTTCAAAATGTAACTTTCGTCTCTTTAACTTTTACTTGTTTTAAAAAAATACGCTATTTACTGTACTTAAAAAACAATGAAATAATTTCTTTCAATTATCCCTATCAACGGTTCTTTCTACGGCAGTTAAACTATATTTAAATTGCTAAATGGCAATGTAAAAATCAAACTTAACTTAAATAGTCAGTAAATTTTTGACATTAAATTACAGTGAAATGTAGTATATTTAAACACAAAAATGCCCTTTAAAGTGGTTGAAAAAATTGCAAAGAGTTCGCCATTTTCCTCAATATACTTAATATTTAACAAGCAGGAGTAATATTCACAAATTGAATAACTTATATTTAATGCAATAAAATAATTTTTACTCTAACATTTAAATGTAATGTAATTATAAAAATAATATGTACCGTAGGCTAAAGAAAAAAAATTTAAATGTTACCGGTATGTTGCATTGAAACAAGCTCATGCAAAAATTCTTCAGTATTTAATAGCATGCTTGACCATTTATAGGCTGATTACGACAAATCTAAATGCCTTTGTGATTAGGATGTGTACGAAGAATTACCCACTCTAATTTAATACAGTTAGGCTAATTGCACTAAACTTTATATAAAGGATGTTAAAATAAAGTTTAAACTATAATAAGCCTACACGAAAATGCTGGAGTAAATAAGGTTGATTGCACAATGATATGTTTTTAAATAGCCTTGGTGGTTCAGGCAATAAATCTCTCACCTCCCAATGAGGTGTACAGGGTTCGAATCAGAGAAATGGATTGTCGATAAGAATTCCGCACCCGGCTCGCTCCGAATTCAGTGTTGACGTAAAATATCATCAGTGGTAGACAGATCATCGGTGAAAGTCTCCTTGTCCTCAGGCTAATCGTGGGAGGTTTTTGTGGTTTTATTCTTCATGTAACACAGGGGCGGGTAGTTCCATCAAAAAGTTTTCCACGAAAGCAAATTTCTCCCACTACTTGATCCAGGAGTTTATTCTGTCTTCTGGATTAAGTTCAAAATTACAAGGCTGTGGAATTGAACATTGATAGTCGTAAACTCAAGATTGAGTCGGCTGTTGAACGACGGTTAAAAAATAAAATTAATCTTAATTTATTCAGGCTCACAACAATAAGTCTAAAAAGTGCCATGATGATTAGAAATTACTGGAGATTTTTAGTAGACGTTGCAAAAAAACTGGTTTATTCAATTAGCTTACAACACATTAAAAAATATATTCTCAAGAGCAATAATAAATCAAAATTCTGTAATAAAACTTCACTCAGATTCAAAATTTAAGTACTGAAATATGAATATCAGTGTTTCGTTCCAATGTTGATCCAAATATAGCATATGAATTTAAATAACATTAAGCTTGCTTTGCGAATGGAAATAATATTTCGTTCATGCATATGTCATGGACTGCGAAATCCAATAAGCACCCGGATGAAGATAAGCCTATTTATTTTGCAAAAACATAAAAAAAGGGACTCCCGTTTTCGCAATTCCTCTCATATTTTTGATCCTTAACAAGGAAAGCGGGATTTTTCGAATGACAGTTTCCTCCGTTTTAGTTGCTGTAATTTCCCTATCTCCCATCCGAGAATGTAAAAGCAGAGATAAGTTGCATTTTAGTTTTCAAGCCGAGGTCAAAATCCATTTAGAAATATTTTTGTTTGGGATCAGGGAAAAATCCTGGAATGCGTGAAATAAATCCATTGTGCCGAGAGTGATTGAGCGACGCTCTATAATCGGAATCGAATCCGAAAAAAGGAAAAGGATAAATAAAAGAAAAAAAATCGGAATAGTCGCGCTTAGAGAATTTCCGATGAATAACGATATCGAGGTGCGATATAGCGATAGTAGACTTTCTTCACTGAGAAAAGGGTTACCGGAATTTAAGTTTTGAAAAGGGATGAGACAGTTCAAAGGAATATCGCCAAATATTTATTTTGGTGTGAAAAGTTTGACTGAGGAGATATTTCTATTATGGTTCCTGAGTAGCATTTTATCACTAAGCTTTGAGAAAAAAAGAAGAGTTCATTTTTAGCAAAGCGATTGATTAGGAATATAATTTATAAATTGTTTAACATTTACGCACTCTAAGAGATTTCCGTAAATTCTGCTAATTTACGGATCCATTTTTTCGAGAAAAAAAGTTCAATACCCATTACTGTAAAATAGTTCAGCAAAATTAGTCGAGTCGACTGATAAATTAAACAGCCAGCTCATTAAAATTTCAAAACTCAATTCAAGTATTCGCACCTCATTCTATGGTGAGTGCAGCTTAATGCTGCAGTCCCAAAGGTCGTAGATTTGATCCATGTTGACACCAAAGAACATCTCTCGTTTTCCCTCCATGTTTAGTGACAACAAGATAAACTATATAACTTTGACTTATAGGGTTGACTTTGAATCAAAACACAAATCTCTTCGGCAATGTGAAAGCCTGATTATAATTTTTACGAGCATAATGTTAATTTTCTGCCAGCAGCCACATTTTTCACCGGAAGTAATTTTTAGGACAAGAATTTTTATGGTCATTATAGATTTATTAACATAAATTTATCTTTATGGTCCGTGACTAGAACACTTTTTTCCGGACACTGTCTGTACATTAAAGGTGAAATGTTTTACAGTGCAAACATATTAGGCAGAGAAATAAATGAATGCTAAAATAAGTCCCAAAATGTTATTAGCATATAGTGTTTATAATGTAAATAATACACTATATGCTAATTTATATAATATAACCGTGTAACATATAAAAAAATAAAGTGTATCTTCGTAATGATTTTCTACGTTTGAAGATAGATTAGAGTGTAGGTATTCCAAATAGGGAAAAAATATAAAAAAAGGGAAACAAATTACAAAGAAATTACATAGGAAGCACCGACTAAAAATCCTAAGGCAAGAAACTATCCTGATGTTGTTATTTCTGATCTTGATGTTCTATCCAACTTTGACATAGATAATGATACTAACTATCTCCTAAAACGAAGCATCTGTTGTTATATAATTGGTCAATTTGAACATTTTAGTAGCTGTTTTAAATTTTTATCTTCAACGCAATGTCTACCTTTATTTCGTTATTTCCTCGGAAGAATTTAAATCTAGGACCTAATCTTGAGCATCAGTGATAAATTTAGTTAAGCTCAATCAACCTTTTTCATTTTCTGAGTTTGGGTATCAATTTTCTGAACCATTCGTTTTAGTTACGGTGCATTAAACGTTAACTTTTTTATAATTTAATGCATTATTTTAGCATTTTTTTCAAGTGTTTGATACTATGAGTGAAAAACTAAAAAATGTGTGTTATTTATTCCGTCTAATATTTAAATTTTGTTATAACTTTAGTTTATTTTTACTAAATTGATTTAACAATAGAATTTAACAATAAATTGGAAAATCATGTATTTACTTTAAAAGCAATTTTTTTATATTTTCTTCTTTATTTATATAGAAACCTTTCAGCAATTAGAATGAAGTAGATGAAAACTACTTTCAAAAATAGCCCCAGATAAATGGATTTTCAAAAGGAAACGTTAAATCATCGATTTTTAAGCCTTTATCCATAAACCGCCAAAACAGCGATTTCGTTGCTCTAAACGGCAGCGCTGCGTGCAGATGGAATGGACACGAAAAACCAAAACTTGGTTCCATCAGTTTAAAAAAACCTCCCGAATTCCGGATAGATAGATAGTATGGGATTTAAAATGCGGCCGGATTGAGTCCGTAACATTGGCAACCTTCCAAATCGTCTCGATAAATGACAAGCGAAACATTTGTTACGGCCGAATCCGGACAGCCATGACAGGGGGAGAGTGAGGTAAAAGAGGACGCATTTGTTTTAAAGGGAAAAGCAGAGTGTTTTCCCGCTCATTTTCAAAACATTAGAATCGTTTGCTGGAAATGGGCGTGGCCTAATTGTTTGATCAATGGCCCGCTTAGCCTGAATAGAACGTTTTTGGGCTTCTCTGTCGAAGGGGTATAAATTAAAGAGAGGAAGACGACCGAAAAATGTCAATGAGCATGGGAGAGAGCACACGCAGACCTAACTTCAAGATGATTATTGTTATTTCATATTTGAGAAATTGGTGGTCTTGTCCGTGTTTGGTGATGCTGATCTGAGCAGTTTTAGGGTGACACAATCCCTGTGGTCGTAACTAATAGCATTTTTCTCCTCTGTCGTCTCTACCCTAGAATTATTTTTGCCTTTGAACCGTACCAATGGATTGGAAATATGGGTTTTTAGTGAGAAGCATCTGTTTTTTTAATTTTGACAATGCTTTTTCCCCGTGACTATTAAGTTTGCTCCATTACAGTCTTTTATTCATATAATTATCCAAATACATAGCAATTGTAAGCATTTATGGAAACAAAAATCATGGCTCCTTGAGCACTTTTAAATTGCAGTTTCAGGAAATCTATCAAATCTGGAGGTAAAATGTTTGTTTTTAATCTATTAATACCTACGCCCGTTTTCCGGAATTGCTCTAAAATACACACTAAAATTTCACAAACATCATTTTTTTTTCATTAAAGCTTTTTAAGAAATTATATTTTAAATTTAATTAATTTAAGACTCTGGGAAACATTTGGCTCACTATATAAATTTTCTAATCTATATCTTGTTAAACCATGGATTGGGGTTTAAACACTTTTCCATGGTGGTTACAATGTCCTTCTACAGCCCAGAGGTCTTTAGTTCAATTTCTGCTAAATATAACAAACAACACTCACTCCCTCTACCTTGGTGACTATGAACAATGAACACGCTGCTATTTCACTCTACAGATGGCAGCACTGCACTACTTTGCCTCGTCCCATAGTTGTCTTGATTCGTTAAACAAATAGCCTGGGTTTGCTACGTCAAGACCCGAACTGCTCTGGAGTAGCGACTTCACTGACGGACATGCAGCCTCTCAGTTTCGTGAAGAGCTCACGACTGACAAGTAAGACTTCACGTTCACTGAAAAGAAGTGTATAGCTGTCACTATATAATGCTTCCTTACTCACCCTGGGTGGAGGGTGTACAGTTTTTTTTCCCATGGTGGATAGAGCATTTTCAAAGGGTAAGAGATTTTTGATTCGAGTGTCCTTCCTCCCATTTAAAGAAAAATACACAAAGATGTTTCAAAAATTTTCAGTGGATTTTAAGGGTCATCCGCAACTTCTTTAAAAAAAAAAGAGGGTATTCATGAAATTGTGACAGTTTATAACGAGGGGAAGATAAGTAAGGCTAGAAAGTGTGACATTCCATATTTTGGTCTGCATAAAAATGTTTGAAGTGAGATAAATATATTTCTACATAATTTATTTTTATATCCTTTCCTTGTTGTTGTTGGTGTTTGCAAATGTCTTTAAAATAATTAAATAATGCCTCAAAATAAAATATTATCTAAAGCGTGTGTTTTGTTACTGAACTGATAGCGTAAGTTTAAATTATATAGTGTGGTATATAACAATAAAGGTGATAAGGTGAAGTAAGAGACTTCGTGACGAACAGAAGGGTAAAAAAAATAAGGAAAAATAAAATTTTAAAATCAAACATAGTTTTAAATACTCTTTTCATTTAAAACTAAAATAGTTTAAAAGTTTAAATTGCGAAAAAAATTGAACAACAAATACAAAATCTGAAAAAGCTTTTGAAGCTTTAAAAAAAAACAGTTTTAACTAAATGTAGACTAGACAATAATTCATAAAATTTAAATGCTGTGGAAAAAATATACAATAACTACGACAAACTCGAAAATAAGACATTTTCACACATTTAAATAATTTCTGGAAATATAAATACATCCTTTACTATTTTTAACTAAAAATTAAGAGCAATTTTTAAAAAAAATTGAGAAAGTATTTCAATTATAATACCGAAAATATAAAAATTTTACCGCAGTTTCAAAATCCTTAAGTTAATTTTTTATTTTAAATAATTCCTTAATACCAAAAAAAAAATCAATTTTATTATGTTTGTTATTTTTTCTCAAGTTGTCTATCAAAAGCAGGAACTTTAATTCTGTGAAATTCACTCTATATGCAAATTTGTCTAGACAGTTTGCACCATACCTTCGGCAATAATTGGTAGACAAATTGATCTTCCGTTTATTTTTAGCACGTATATGAATTTTACAATATATTACTCGTCCCAAAATCAAATTTGATCGTGAATATGGCTGCAATATATTGCATCATGTTTGCTGGGGTTACAAAAGGTTGCTAAAAAAGGAAAATTCAGAACTCATAATAAATTTTGAACTCCCTCTCTATTTAATATATATATATATATATATATATATATATATATATATATATATATATATATATATATATATATATATATATATATATATATATATATATATATATATATATATATATATATATATATATATATAATCAATCAAGATAATGCACCCAAAAGAAATTAAATTCATTATACGTAAATGTAAAGTCTGATTTTTTTATTTTGCAAACAAATTTGAGTTAAATTTGGAGGGGAAAAAAAGTTATTTAAAAAAATTTATTTAGAAAAATTTCTGACCTTTTTCTCCCTTCAAAATAAATAAATAAATAAATAAAATTAAATAAGATAAAACAGTTTAAATTTGAGCCGTTAAATCTTCACCTTGACTCATGATTGATTTCCTTGATTTATTGGCTGTTCAACGACGGTTATAAAATAAAATAAATTCAAATAATTTTCACAATTTCACACATAAGGTTTCAGAAAAAGAAAATTGCGAATAAAATTATCTTTAATTGTTTTGTTTTCACTTCCAACCAAATCGAAAAGCACATCGCATGAAAGTTACGAAAATCTGAGAAAGCAATTTTTTTGAACTTGTTGGTTTCATGTAATCTTTTCCTTTTGTTTGTAGTATGCTCACTTTTTATCCTAACACAGTTAAAAGCGTTTTATCCCTCCCCTTACAACATAAAATATTTTTTACACATAAGTTTGTTCTTTTTTGCCACGCGATTTCAAACGAACATAAAAGAAAAAAACTTACTGAATCACTCTATATGCAAATGCATCTATAGAGTTTTCTTCTTAACCGTTATTGAGCGATAACTTGGTCGTTTTTTCAGTTTCCATATTTTATGCCTCGTGTGATTTTATTGTTTCTTTTGTATACGCGTACATTTTTTTCGGTTTTTTTCCCCTTTATTTTTTGTATTCAATTTATCTGGAACAACTTTTATTCGCATGCGGCGGCAAGCGAAAAGAAATTTTTCGTTCGTAAAGGCAGGTGGAAATCAATACCAAAGACTGAATTTACAAACATTTTTCGTTTTTCAATCGTAAATATGGATGAGAAAGGGATTTCTCTAAAAACTGAAAAGAACATAGCGAATTGTTTTCTGAGCTTTCCAATAAGCAAGGCGTTATTCCTATGCAAATTCAGCTTAAAGGATATTACTAGCTTATCTAGACTTTCCGACTGCTTACGTATTCATATTTCTGCGGTTATAAACAAACAAATATTCTGAATGTATCATTAGCTTAACTTTGACTTGGATGGTGGTAACCCTTAGTCTCCATGGACATTCATTTTTACCATGAGTTTTTCGTTTGAGAATAAAAACAAACAAGAGCAAGAAATACCTTGCGCATATCTTGATGGTTTATTTCAATTTTCTTCTACTGTTGTGGGAGTTTCTGTTGCATGTTTTTTTCTTTCTTTTCAAATGCGTCAAAAGTTAGTATTACTGCTGCATGTGTCTGCCTTAATAATTCATGAATGTAAACATATCTGTTTCCTAAATCTAACCTAACTATTGATTTTCCGACTTTCTATACTCTCTCCTTCGGAATTACATAATCTGAAATTTAATTTTTGAACTTTGTTTTTCTTTCTGTCACTGTACTGTAATTCTGTTCATTGTACTGTAATTCTGTTCATTGTACGGTAATTCTGTTCATTGTACGGTAATTCTGTTCATTGTACGGTAATTCTGTTCATTGTACTGAACGGTGCTGTATACTGTTCCGTCATTTTATTCTACTTTAATAATTTTAACAACTGTTATTACGTTTTTTAACCGTCCATTGCTGAATAGCTGTTCTTTCGTTATTGGAACTGTTTTTCTTTTTTAAAGAACAAAAAATATTGGGAGTATTAAAATAATAAAAGTTTTAAAATTTTGAAAATAAAACAAAAAACTTCTTACATTATAATTCAGATGAACAATCTAAGTTTCATGATTTTCCATAAATGATCTTTCTTTGGAAAAGATACTTTTTTTTTGATTTTGATAAGATGTCAGTGCTGCTTTTCAGTTAGCAACATTTCCCATTAAAAATTTTAAGATCATGAAACTTTCTTAAAGAAATTATCCTACAAAGTTTCGCAATAATATTGAACAAAAAGAACAATTTTAAATTTTGATTTAAAGATGTGAAAACATTGAGTTTTTATTTCAATTAGTCTATAATACGTAATTAATTAAGCATATCAAGCGCAATTATTCTATTTTAAATTTAGGAATAATGGAAGATCATTTCGGAGCACGGCTTCTACAGATCAAATCTATTTTTTATCGTAAGTCTAATGTATTTTTTAACAAAGCTGATAACAAGAAAAACGTTCGAAGGAATGTCTAAATAAATTAAAGTTATTCATCTAAAGATGATTCAAAGTAAGATGGTATTTTTTTATCAATTACTTCGGATCGAAAAAAATAGAGTAAATAATCTTAAAAACCACACAAATGTTGGGAATAGATGATGCGTGTATGCAATTAACTAATTAAGAAAGCAAACAGTTTATTTGTTTTCGTTAAAATGATCGAGTTCGAACAAAAAACTAAATATTTGTTTGAAAAAAAACCTGACACAAAATAATTATTGCAAAACGGTAAATGTATGTATTGCATTAAATGTACTTACTTTATTTTAAAAGCAATATACCTTTTAAGTAAATGGTATATTTTATTTATTCTATTTAAATTTATCCTACAATCCAAAGCTACTTCTTCGTTTAGGAAACAATAATGGAGTATAAGTTATTTTAAGTAAGCTCTTTGTCATTACATACTAATATTTTTCATGAGATGAGAGCGCTCGCCTCTCGAAGAGGTGACCCAGGTTAGAATCCCAGCGATGGCTGGTCGATACGAAATCTGCACCAGACTGGTACCGACCACATTGTTGACGTAAAATTTTCTCAGTGTTAGATAGATCATTGGTAAGATTCTTCTTATCATCAAGCTAACCATAGATGTTTTTTTTTGTGATTTTCCTCTCTATGTAATGCAAATGCGGGTTATTTCTATCAAAAGTTCCACGAAGGCAAATTTCTTTCATTAATTCAGTGTTTCCCAAACTTACGACTTCTGTGTACCCTTTCTGCATTTTTCTTAACGCTGTGTACCACTAGTAAAAAAAATAATGTATTTTTTACCATAAAAATTTTTTCAAAAATCAAAAATCACAACTGGCTGTTGACACAACTAATTATTAACTGTTAACTCTGCAAAAAATAGCCAATAGAAAAATACGTAATCGTAATTTTCATGGCCTGCTTTGTTTTTATAAAAAATTTTGAAATTTTCGTTTGTTGCAAGATATTTCGCATAGGAACGCGAACCCCCACTAAACTGTTCCCGTACCCCTGGGGGTACGCGTACCACACTTTGGGAAACACTGCATTAATTGATCCAGGAATTTTCTTGTCTTCTGAGTTTGGGCTCAAAATTACAAGGCTACGGAGTTGAACATTGGTAGTCGTAAACTCAGAATTGGGTCAGCTGCCCAAAGCCGGTTACAGAATAAAATAGAATTATAAAGAAAAAGCCAATTACGATAGTTAATAATTTTTCTTTTTATTGAAATACAAGCACTAAAAATGAATTTTCAGCAAAAGCTTTTATAGTAAACTTTAGAAAAATCACGGCTTTCCTACCAATAAAACTAATATTTATCTAATATCTTTTGGTATTGATTCGATCAATGGATAAAAATATCTCTTAACACAAATCAAATGTATAACCATTTCGATAAGAAATACTCGCCCTTTCAATTTTTTTTCTTTTCTGTCAGAAGAGTAAATAGGGTTCATTCCTTATGTTGCTAACCTACAGCCATTTGACTAAAATGGCCATTCAGAATCGGGAGTTTCCTTCCCAACCATATATCAACTTTCTTAACCACATAGAATTCTGGCCAGATCGTATTACGAGCGAATTTTTCAACTCTGATCAACATTCTATTCCACTCCCTATGTTTGTTTATGTGCCTTTATATATTGAGCCAGTATAATATTCACCACTGAGTAAATACGAGTAGTGTAAAATGAAAAGAAAAAGAAAAATAATATAGATTTACTTAATGGAGTGGCTGAAATATTTGTTATAAGTGATAGTTCGTGCTCGAATGTGTTTCTTGTTTTGTTTTCATATCTACTATGCTAATGTAAAAGTTAAGATTCTATTTGAATGAAATGATTTTTACTGGGCTTATCTACGATTCCGTTTAAAAGAAAATGAAAAAAATTTTGCAACCATGGCATAAAAACGCTTCTTAGCATGCATGTTTGAAGTACGAGATAAATATTTGAAAAATCATGTTCCAATTTAAATAAACAATTACAAGAAGCTGAAGAAGGATGAAATATTTGATGATATAAAACTTTATTTGCTTCAAAATATGAAAATAGTAATAAGAGTTATACACGTTTTCAGTGCTCGAAATAGGTCTAAAATAATCGAACGAGTTTTACGAATGTGTCCCTATTTTTTAGCACTCGAAAAATGCCAGTTTTTATGACCATTTTCATATTTTTGATATAATTAAACTTTAATCTCATAAAGCATGTTTCAATTCATTTGATAATAATATTTGTTATCATACTAGGCTTTTAAAGTTTGAAAATAACGATTTACACAATAGCGAGTTCAATTAAAGTAAATCATTTCTAGAGCAGACAGTCTTAGTTCATTTGGTCATGTTGGCTAAAAAAATCGATTATTTGTGACCAAAAGGCATAATGGCAGAAATGTGTTCAGCACTGCGTACAAACCGCCACTGAAGATCGAACCCTAGTCTTTTACAATGACAGCTTAGTACTTTAACCACTGAGGAATCAAGTCACGCAAATTGTATTAAAGACGCACGTAGATCGTATCCACTTTAAAATGCAACAAAAATTTATGATGCAACTCAATGTTCTACAATAATGAAAAACTTAAACCAAATGAAACTTTTGAAATTATTTTTGTGAATGATAAATCAACATCTTCTAGCTGCGATATTCAAATATATTTTTTTCATGACCTTCATACAAAGGGGTAAAATCATTGACTCACTTTAAATAATGTTGTTTAAGTCACAAATAGGACTATAAAATGGGTCCCCAGTATTTAAACTATGTGTACAGACTACAGATTTACCATTACATTGAGTGAGAACATAGTAGCATGGTTTAATCACAATCAGACCAATGAGGGGCATTATGTTTTTAAAATACCTGCAATTTTCAATTTAATTTCGCATGCAATAATGATTATTTTTTCTTCATTTTGCCAAAATAAGCATACCAACATACTGAACTATATTCTGGTGCTGACACTTTTATATAAAAGCGTGATTTTAAATTCGAATGCCCTCCAATTAACTTTTTATAATTTTTTTAAAAAACAAATTCTGCACATTATGCTTTGATTATGTGCATTAATGAGGATTTCTTATGATATATCAATATGAATCATTTCCTACAAACAACGCACAAATCATTAGATAATCAAGTACAATAACTCAAACGCAACATCATTACCGAATCTTTAACTTGACTTTTCCCAATTTCCTTTCGTTTTTTTTTCCCTCCTGTCATTTTTAAGACCATTAGTTCAACCTGTCGCTGCTAAATACTCAAAAAATGAAGCAAAGTTGGTACACGCTTCCGAAACGACCTCGCCCGGGGGCTTTAGTTGTATCAGCAACAACAAGTGATGCATTCCAAAGTGTAAAGATAGTTCCTCAACTCCACCCTGACTATATTATGTCATTCACCCTACCATGAGAAGTACAAAGTAAAGCAAAGATAGCTTTCATAAAGCTGTAAATGGTTGAGTCTTTACATTGTTATCTTACACAATCAACTAGATACCTGAAGCCAGTAAGATTCTAAATGATCGCTCATTGACTCTGTGATCCATGAGTTCATTTAGCTGTCACTTGTAATTGATGCACCGTGTAGCAGCTTATCGGTAAAATACTTTCGCTTTGCCTTCAAGTTCAAGACCATGGCAAATATTACTTCTGTTTTTTTGTTGTTTTACAATCACGGAATTAGTTCGAGTGGATATAATTTGTATTTTTTTTCAGAAGACCTTCCTATAACCTTTGTCCAAGAAAACTGTGAGATAAAGACTAATCAAAAGGCTTGGGGCGTGCTTTTGAATTGATATTTTTGAATAAATAAATGCCTCCGTGTGGAATGAATTATCAGAATAGATATTTCATGATGTTATACAACGATGCATTTTAGATTGAGGTTAAGTAATTCGTAAACAAAAAAAAAAGTTTCAGGTATTTTCATTACATAATGTAATATGCAATAAAATTGCACAGGTTTGAATAAAGCATTAAATATCGCATTTGAACGTGTGTAAGAGATCACATTGAATAAAATGTTTGAAAAATTTGATTTAAGTAAAAACGTTTTGAAAAAATTAACTATTCAAGTTTTTTAACTAGGGGCCGTTCAAAAAGTACGTACACAAAAATTGAGAAATTTTAAACCCCTCCCCCCTTCGTACATTACGGTCTTACTCCCCCCCCCTTAGAGTACGTACATTTTATTAGTCTACCCCCCTTTTTCATAAAAATTAAAATAATTATGTTTTAAATAAAATTAAATATTTACTTAAGGAGTGTGTAGGATAAAGTCAAATTTAAATTTGGTGTATGTTTATAAAGTACGTACTTTGTATAATACCTCCCCATCGTACAAAACCGTACATAATAGCAAATCCCCTCCCCCCCCCTTCGGGATGTACGTACTTTTTGAACGGCCCCCTAGCTGTTTACCAAAGGACAGTTTCATCATTTGATGTTGTACCTGGGATAATTCAACACATTCTAAACCTGTTTTATATAAGCTAACTATTGCAGGTTTGCTAACTAGTGCTTTACCAAAAGACTGTTTTATAATAGGACGTTATACTTGTGATCGTACAATACATTCACAATCTGAAGCCAGATTTTAAATTATCGCTCTTTGAATTTATCATCAATTTTGCTGCAAATGATTTTTTCAACAATTTTCTTTCGCATAGATAGACATTACAGTAGTATTACCAAATTAAAAATTTTATTTCATAAATATGAAACAAGGAAATATCAGTTGACGTGTCTCAAGCGCTCAAAAATAGACTTCCATTTTCAAAACTTGACAGACGTGAACGAGATGAAACAAAAGTAATTAAAAATATAAAATCTAAAGTTGCCAACGAAAAAGGAAAAAGAATGGAGGGAAACAAACCCAGAAAAAAACCACTGCAACCAAAAGAGAATTTTTTCTAGATTTGTTTCTCTTATTTGTTTTTGGAATGTTATAAGTTAACACTTTTACGTAATTATAAATTAAAGTGTAACAATAACTTTCTTTCATTTTCTAATTTGCGAAAAATTATAACGATTATAAACATGCGAAAGAAAAATAAAGGTGTGGTAATTTCTATAAAAATTATAACATGCATTTCCTAGCTATGCAACAAAGTAAACCAAGAGGGAAAACACTATTTGTCCGTAGGTTTAGTGAAATTAATTAGCAAATACAATAAAAGTTGTGAATAAACATATTAAAAATATGAAGAAAAAAAGCATTTTCTTTAAAATTACATTTTTGAAAATATATAATAATATAACTATATTACAATGATGAACTTTCTTAAAAAAAACTAAGACTTAAATTCATTTTCTTACAGGGAAAAGATAGTTTTATGAAGATAATGATGCAAATAACTCTTATCATACGTTACAAATATTTACGTTACGTATTTTATTTTTCATCTCGTTTCATAATAAGATTCAAATAAGAATTACGCAATTTGAAAGAAAAAAAAATAATAGCTACTTACGTATTTTCAAAAAATGCAAAGTTAAAAATAGAAAAATTTACAGTTAGTTTTCTTTACAGAAAGGAAAAAGTTGAAAATATTTTGATTATACCTAAGATATAGATAAAATAATAAGCTATTATAATAATTAAAACTTTCTTTAAGAGTTAATAAATGCGTAAAAAACTGCTCTTCATCATAACAGCTAAAAGTCTCGCTAACCTTGTAAAGTCATCAAACATGTATTTTTTCTTAATATTATCATGTTCAGTCAGATATTATGTAACCAAAGTAACTAAACTCCTATAACTGCTTAGTTAAAAAAAATTTCAGCGAAGATAAAATTGATGGGATGCTTGTATTTATTTTCCTACACATGAATTATCAAATTCACCTTTAAATCAAAACCTATTTGCAAGGAGATATGTTACTTTTAAAATAAATGAAATTCAGATATTACATGACCAAAGTCAGATATTATACAGCAGATATCAGATATTATATAAAGTCAGATATTATATAACCTAAGTAACTAAAGTCCTATAACTGCTTAGTTAAAAAAAATGTCAGAGAAGATAAAATTGATGAAGCTTGTATTTAATTTCCTACTCATAAATTCTCAAAATCCTCTTTAAATCAAAACCTGTTTGCAAGGAGATAACGTTACTTTTAAAATCTATGAAATTAAGTAAATTAAATTTTTAAATCTTCAATAAAAACGTAACGAGAAGATAAGATTTTTAAATTAAATCTAACTTTTTAACTTTCATTTATTGGTGCTAATTGCGCAAGCATCTTGACATATTTTATTTTTGGCTTTAAAAAAACTAGCATAGAAAAATAACTAAAACACAAAGGAAAAAAATACTTCATCTTAATTTCAAACAAAACAATAACATATTTTTAATTTTTAGTGTAGTATCTCATATTTTAACCAAATAAAGAATTTTAATATAGTTAATTATTTTTACTTCGTGTTATTCTGTACACAATCTGACGATACAAAACACGATGGAATCAAATATATAAAAATTTTAATTTACCACGATTTGTTTTACTAAGAAATTATAGTTTCTTAAAAATATTATTCTTTAAAATAGATTTTTCTCTTATAGCTGTTATTAAGTCTCTTAGCTATAAAAAATTTTTCTTGCTTTATACTTTGTTTAAAAACATGGAATAATAGTTATTTTTATAAGATCATTAAAAATACTTTCGTCAGATAAGATTTGTTTCTGATTTTTAAAAATTCTTAACTTTATATACAAATAAATCCCGATTAAAAGTTTGGTATAAAGTTTTATTTTTCTATTAAATGCACAGACACAGAGTGACGTTCTTTTTTAGAAATTTCATTAGTATTCCGTTCCGAGTTGAAAGAAAATACATAAGATAAGATTTTAACTTTTAGAACAAGCGAAGTTTATATTTCTGCAATTACTTTAATACTAGTATAAATGAAATTTCAAATAAAATATATAATCTTCTTTTTTTAAAAAAAGAATTCCTTGAGATTCGTTCATTCATTTCATTTTAGAATGTTTCCCTTGGTTGGATTGATAAATCTAGAATTTGGAACAAGTTTATATTTCTTTCTTTAATTTACGTCGCACTAGAGCTGCACAATGGGCTATTGGCGACGGTCTTTGAAACATCCCGGAGGATGATCCGAAGACCCGCCATCACAAATTTGATCCTCTGCGGAGGGGATGGCACCCCCGCTTCGGTAGCCCGACGACCTGCGCGCGAAGTCGAGCACTTTACGGTAGCACAGTTTAACGAGGACCAATAACGCACACCCTCGGTCCCTACGCAGACTGATCCAAGTGGTCACCCACCCGCACACTGACCGTAGCCAGTGATGCTTGACTTCGGTGATCTGCTGGGAACCGTGTCTTAACGATCAGTCCACTGCGGGACTTTAGAACAATTTTAATGACATGCTAATTGTGCTGTTGATGTAATTACAAAACTAAGCATAACAACAGGTGTAAGAATTCAGTTGTGTAATTTACATGAATGTGTTAATTATAATGTAAAATATTCTATTTTCGTCTACACCCTACAAAGAAGGTATCAGAAGATTTCCTTGTGGAAATGGAATTTGTTATCTTTGAGGTTAATGCGCAGTTAAATATTATAAAAAATTCGAATCAGTGTGTAGCGTAGCTACCTCTACAATTATTCAATTCCAATTCACTAGTATATGACACATGTTAACTAGATATGATCTGGGTGCACCCTTAGATAGATAACGTTGATATTGTCGGTAGTCCAATCCCACATTGGTAACTTTCGGACGTGATCTTAACACGCCTACCTCAACAGAAACGCCCACTTCGATATGAACACGCCTACTTTAAGGGAAGGAACACAGTGAACATTTGACATGCTAATTATAACTGTGACCTTGTTCCCCTCGCGCTATTACTACTCAGTCTTGACCACACACGGTTGTTAATAACAACATAGGACAGATCAAGGACACAGTCGTGATCTTAATACAGTTCTCCCAGCGTCTCACAAAACAGTCGAATTCTATCCCAGATAAAATTTTGGTTAGGAGTATTATAGCGTAGTTTTTAAACCACTACAAGACCCCGGCATCATGCTCTCACCTTAAGGTGGTATCACCCTGTTAAAATCAATAGATATCGTTCTGAATTAAACATTTTACTGAAATTCGGTATATACAATGTAAAAACCAAATCACGGGAAAAAATAATCTGAGAAAAAGGCTTAATTAGTTGACCTACTAGCAGCTACTTTTATGAACGAAAAAAGAACGTACACTCGTTGATCCTTTTCTGAAGTTATTTGTTTTCTAAGACTGCCCGGATTTGAGTTCCACATTTCTTAGTACTTACTTGAGTTCTGACAATTTAAATAAAAAGTTATTTCCTAAGCGTTGCACGTGGGTGGAAATCGATTTTAAATTTCATTTTTTTTTCTTTGTCTTTCTCAACTTTTGCTTTCTTTAAAATTCGATAACTTCATTTTCTTTTGCTAAAATCATCTCAAAATTCGGTCAGCTTATTTTTGTTTGCATGGAGCTGAGATTAAGCTAGGTTTATAAGAAAAATATGCAAAGGGAAAAAAAAAATAATCGACTTCTTTTTTATTATCTTCTTGTAATTTTTTTTTTTAATCTTTCGATTATTTTTCAACTTGATCTTTTCGTAAATGTTTTAAATTGCTTTAAATGTTCAACTTTTATGCTTTTTAAAATAATTTAGCTGTAATTTTACTTCAAAATCTTCAATGTCGTGTATTTAAATAGCATTAGAATTTTAAAGTTACGAAGAATAAATATAGAGTAACATTAACAGTAAAACGAAAAAACAATTACTAGAAATAAAAATTCTCTATAGTAATTACCTACCTTACCTAGTTAGTAATTACCTACCTTATTTTTTCCACAATTTTGTTTTGCGCATACGGTGCTAAAAATTATTTCGTATTTTTGAAGAAAAAAAAATTAAGCAATTTTTCTAAAGCTTGAAAATTATTTTTCAATTCCTGATCAATATGTAAAGTGCTATAACTCATCTCTTTCTTGTGGTTAAGTTATTTCTTAACAAACAACCAGGAAGCTTATAAAAAACTGGGAATATTTTCTTTCTATTCTATTCAGGAAACTTAGAACAGTATACATGGTATTTCTACATTTAGCCACATTAGAGAGTTACAAAAGTAATTTGTAAATTGAAATCAACAATATAATTCATTTTATCTAATTATCTTTCATTATTGATTAATGCATAAATAAAATAATTTTTTTTCAACTAATGAACAAACTTTAAATTAAGAAATTAAAGCATCTGAAATTGAATAAAAATAAACTGACTTATATTTAGCCAGAATAATTTAGGCTCAAAGTTCCGCCACGAAATGTTACTAAGGAATCTACAATTTACTTTGACACCTTCGTTTGAACTTTTTCTTTAATTATTATTTTCAGTGTTTTCACAAAGGAATTAAATAAACCTTTGTATTCTCACAGCATATGAAAATTAAACTTTACTTTTTGATCTAAACAAATTCACAAATACGGAAAGATAAATACTTACTTTGATGCTAGTAGCAGTTTGCTCTCGACAAATTTAATTTATTTATTCCTTATTTATTTCGCACTGAATTTATTTAATCGTCCTTGACATTTAGCTAATTAACTTTCTTTGAAGTCCTTTTAATGAAATGCTAATTTGATTTATTGTTTTAACTCGTATTCCAAGTTATTTTTCTTACCCCCCCCCCTTTTTTTCAATTTTCTTTCAAAGCTAACAACTTAAAGAGCCACAATATTCAATTAAAGAATGGCGCACTGAATCTTAAAACAATAACAAAGCGGAAGTGTTTATTTACTCAATGCATCGAAACAATTCGAGAGAAATAATTCTCTAAGTTCATTTTTGCAGTTTAAATGCAATGGGTCGCAGGAAGATAATAATTACATACATTATTATAAGGTATTGCTATATTGTTGTCGATTTGCACAATGCGTCGAAATAATTCGAAAGGAATAATTCTCCAAGTTCGTTTCTCGCCAATTTAAGTGCACTGCAGAATAGAATAAAATGATTTTCTACATTCTTATAAGACAGTGTTATATTTCTGTATATTTATTCATTGCATCGAAACATTTAGAAAGGAATAATTCTCGTACTTCATTTCATACAATTTTAATACATTGGGTAGCAGAATAATAATGATTTCCTATATTATTATAAGACATCGTTACTGCTGCTAAATGTATGGAGACAATTAGAAAACGAATAATTCTTCAGGTTCATTTCTTCGCAATTTAAGTTCACGGATGCTCAGAATGATAATAATCACCTATATTTTTGTAATAACCGTATTAAGATGATCATTTGGGCCGGGAAAAAAATGTTGTTAGGGCGCTGGACTAACGGGAATTCGAATCCAGCCGGCCGTGTAGTAAATGGTGACTGATGTACTTTAAATATGTTGGGTCACGAAGTCCTCCATGTTCCCATAACAAATGAAACCTCTGGAAGTACTGAATTGGAGATTGATCGTTCTCTGGTTCAGGTCAAAATTGCGATCTGTGGATAAATTAATACATGTATGAATCGGTCTGCCCTATAAACGGGTGTGATGTATGGTAATGGCAGAAGTCGAATTCTTGATCATAGATGGCGCCACTGGAAAACAAGAACAATCGCCGCCCCCTTGCCTTAATAGCCTATGACAACAACAACAGATGATCATTTTATATTCATTAAATACAAAAGTCAAAAACTTTGATACGCTTTGAACAATAATATCAGTTAAAGCTGTAGCCCCCTTAACAGAGTGCTGTATAATTGCAAAGACCCACAACAGCAAAGTGGTTACAGCACAGTGATATTTGTTTGTAAAAGCAATTTGTATTTTTTAACTATTACCCGATTAGTATTTCTATAGCGAAGAAAATATGAGCAGTAAGTGTTAAGAACTGAATTTCTATTCTACGTGGTAGCACGAACACTCATCTGAAACATACTGGTAAACAGCTTGAGATGATTTTGGTACCAGTTATTCTGGAAAAGTAATCGGAGCTAATACGCAAAAATGACCACATTGCGTACATAACGCGATTGATATAAAAATCGGAAACCCTTAGAAAGTCATGGACCCATTAACCATCAACTAGTTATTTTAGAAGTGATAAATTTTTTTAACGTTTCAAATTGAAGGAAAATATGGTTCAATTTTGCATCTTATTAAAGTAGCAACAACTTAGAAACATTTATTCTGTGATTACTACATTCACACATTTTCTTTTTAAAAAAAACTGTAATCTGATAAACTTGAAACGTTTGAACAGCGTATAGACTATTGTTTCATAATATTTTTAAGACAAAGAGAGTTTAAAAGAGTCTCATTTTATATTGTAACGAAAATTTAAATAAAAACTAAAAATTAAGAAACAATCATATTTTCCCATGTCTGCATAAGATAGGTTTTTTGTTTAATCAATATTTGTAATAGAATAATTTGTACTCTACGTAATCAAATTGATGCATTTGAATAGATAACGCACAATCATTATAAAATTGAAAAAAGAGAAAAATAACAGAAATACTGAATTAAACATTCCCATACATCACTTCTTTAATGATGTAACTTAGATGCTTGGAAAAAATAAATTGTTCCATTATAAAACTTTTACGCTAGCTAAATTTACTTATCTTACTCAACGATTTATTAAAAACCAACAAAAACATGTGAACTAATGCATATTCTATCACACTATCATATAATTTAATCTCTTATTTTTCAAGTTTATAAGTCCTACTCAGTTGCCTTACTATACTTAAGATTTAATTTTTCTTTTTGATTTTTAATTAAAATTTAAACAAAATGAAAATACTTCTAAGAAAAGAGAAAACAATTTTATCAAATATAAAAATAAAATAAAAAAATATAAAGTTTGCAATGAAAATAAAACAACACCAATAGTTAACGAAAACATATTCATGAATCAAATAGCATTCATTTAAACAGTTATGAAAAAAAGTTATTTCTTAAAAGAAATCTCAAGGATTAAAAGTAAATGTCTTTCAGAAATAAATACTATAAAAAACTGCAACAAAAAACAAACAATAATCTGCAAGCCTCATTTCTTATACTTTCAAAATGAAATTTAATCAATAAAACAAAATAAATGCTTCGAATTCCTTCCTTTTTCAATAACATCTCTGTGAAGCCGATAACCAAATCAATAAGAAAAACAAATCATAATTCTATAATTTAGTTTTTTTTGCCATTTTTTTATCGGCAGAATATTTTTTCATTTAGCAAATTAAGTATTCCGCTAAAAGTTATCCTACCAATATAAAACGAACAAGCTAAAAAGAAGAAAAAAAATACGAAAGACAAAAAATATTTTTTCATAAAAAAGCACGGAGAATTAACCATTTCATTAATTTCTACCCGAAAATTTTTAATTTTTATTTTCACACCCTTTCGCACGAGCTTCAAAAAAATCAAGATAATGTGTTTTTTTTTCTTTTTCTCTTCTGTTTTTTTTTTCTTTCTCCATCTTTAATCATTTGCACGTAGGGCCAAAAGAAACAGGATTTTACACTTCAGCTATTACGAATGCCGTTAGAATTTTATTTTTATTTATCATTTCTAACAGAAAGGAAAAAAAAAAAACTTGGCGAGATGTTGGCGCTAAAAGAAAAAAAATAATCTACAAGGAGGGATATTAAAATGAAAGAAAAATATGACAGAAACTGCTAAAAAAATCACAGTCCTCAGTGAATTTTTTTTCACCTCCATCTACGGCTTTAACTTTTAGTTTTGTCCATTAACTACAAGGACCGACATTCACCGAGCATATTAAACATTCTTTGGAGGAACAAAAAAAGTCATTTTTACGGACATGAATATGTATTAAACTGCTTTACTCTTTTTTTTTCTAAGCATACACCTTTTGCGGTCTCATAACTCCCATCAACTAATCATTAATATGCTATGCTATTTTTTGCACATAATTTAAGTCATGAAAAAATGAAGCTCACTGCATCTTACACCAATCTAATGAGTTCTAGGACCGTGTGATAATATGACCCCTTTTAGCATCTTATTAATTTAGATTTTTTTTTCTTCGTGAATTCACGGATAAATACTTTTGTAAAACTGCAGTTTCCTAGTGGAGAATCCTAGAAAATTTTAAACCCTTAATGAAATATATTAAATTTAAATATAAAAATTTTCTTACGTAAACAGATAAAACTATTAATTTTTTGACTGAGCACTAGCGACAAAATTTTTTTAAACTTCATTCCAAGTAATTAAAACTGAAAAGAGATCTGCGCCTGATATCGCTTTGAAAAAAATTTAAAATTTCCTCTGATTTTTTTTAAAATGGGATGTATATTCTTAACCATTAAGTATGTTTTTTAATCTGGTATTTGGTGCGTTCTTAGTTTCGTTTCTGTTTACATATCAAGAAAATTATAACCAACTTGTAATATATATGTTATTTCTGAAAGTGATAATGGATATTAATCGACTACTGATTTCGTTTCAGATGATTATAATTATTTTTTTCGTAACTATTAAACAATAAATGACTACGTATAATGTTACAAGTTTTGAAGGGTTTTGAACTATAATATCTTTCAAAATTTGTAAACCCTTAATTCTTTAAATAGTTGAATCATATTAGTGTAGTGTTCACAATAATCCTTTTTAAACTAGACCTTGACCAGGTTTTCTCTCGACAGATCCGATATCCTGAATTTTTTTAATTAAATTGAATTTCCATATTATTAATTCCTTAAATTGCATCCATCCTTATATTGCATAACCATACTAGTAAAGTGTTCACAATAATCCTTTTTAAACTAGACCTTGACCAGGTTTTCTCACGACACATCCGATGTCCTGAAATTTTTCCTTAAATTGCACAAGACGCTGGGCATTAAATTGATTTCTCTACAAATCTGGATCTGAGAACAGTGGTGGCTGAGAGGATAAAGCTCTCGCCTTCCAATGAATCGAACCGGATTCGAATCCCAGCAATGGCTGGCCGATTCGAATTCCGAATCCGGCTCGCCTCAACCATAGTGCTGACATAAAATATCCTAAGTGATTGACATATCATTGGTTAGAGTCACATTGCCATCAGGCTAACCATGGGAGGTTTACAAGGTTTTCCTCTCCACGTAAATGCGGATTAGTTCCATCGAAAAGTCCTCCACGAAGGCTAGTTTGTTCTAATGCTTGAGTCAGGGATGCTGAGTTGGATTCAAAATTACAAGGCTTCATAGTTGAACATTTATATTCGTAACTGAGAATTGGGTCGGCTGTTAAACGCTGATTATAAAATAAAATGATTGTGTGTAAAATTTGGTATCAAAGAGGTGACCTAGGTCTTAATCCCAGCGATGGCTGGCCAATGCGAACTATACACCAGATTCGGACCGACCACATTGCTGCACATTTGTTCATTAGAAAATTTAGTTAATTTTTGATTTTTAAAAACCAGTGGAAGATCTGAATAAATTTTTTTAAAAGCATGTCTTTTTCATAATTTATTCAATATATATTGTTATTAAATAATACATATTTTGTAAATAAAAACGTGTCATTTAGTTTATATTGGAATTTCATCTTTAATTATTTCATAAAGACAACCGAAATATTAATTTGATAATGACTTATTAATTAGATTTAAATTTCATTAAAAGTTCCAAAATCATTGCGGACTCAAACAAATCTTAGCTGTAGGAACTTCTAACTGTTCCTCGAAACGCTTGGGTTCCGCGGTGCACTACTATTTGGGAACCACTTGCTTAAAGAACCAATATTAGGGTTAAACTTAACTTTAAATGGTCTGTACGGTCAACTTTGAATGGTATACTCTAAATATCATCTAAAGTATAATATCTTACAACCACAACATTAATGGTTGGCAAAAAGAACTGCAAATTAATGTTTATTGAATGCTTCGAATTTTAAGTAAGCAGAAAGCAATTTCTAAAGAGATTTTTTTTTAAATTTTATAACATTGCTGGATAGAAACTATCTTATCACAAGGAATGCTCCAAAAGATCAGATATGGTCATACATTAATAATTTTCAAAACCCTCTGAAGGTATTTGAAGGGTGCAGAACATAAACTCGGTTTTGAGTCTAGATAGTGGTATTTCGTTTATGGCCATATACTTTCATTATGGCAAGTTGTAAATGAGTATAACAGTTTCCACCACTAGGATAGGGCAGATAAATTGAATCGTGTCCACTGCCTCTACAAAAGCATCTCTTTTGCTGTTAACGTTGGGCGTTAGGGGTGAAACATGATCTCATTAATGAAGAGGAACGCGTAGAATCTTTTACGCATGTAAGACTTCAGTCTGAATTCACCTTGTCTCATTTTAACAAGAATCTCTAAGGAGCTTGTGTCTAATTGAGTTTTAGATTTTCTTGAAGATTTGTCGAGTGCAATTACGTTTGCGTGGTTTTATTTCTCTTGAAATTATATTGCTAGATTATTGAAATTTAAATACTGAGCTAGATTTCTTTTTAAAGATTTTTGTTTTTGTTTATTTTAGGTTCTTGATAGTTTATTTAGATTTTTGTAATGCTTTTATTAAGATTTCTGTGATAACCTTCTAAAAATATTTTCAAGCAATTTTTTTAATCTCTCTAAGTTATTTAGATTCTGATTATAGAACTTTTCTACTCATTTATTAGTTTCGTTAAGATGCAATTTAGTTGTAATAACGGAATTAAATTTACATTTAAATGAAAGAAATAAAAGTTAGCGCACATGTCATATAAAGTATGTTTTATGTCAAAACATAAACGTTTAATGTATGTAGCTTTTTAATGTTACTAGACAAGAATCCAAGCTTTTAATGAAACTGTCAGCGCTGCTGAATGTTTGTTTGTTTCTTTGAAATTTGAACACCGTGAAAGCTGTCCAAAAATAATTTTATCTAAGAAAAGTATTTTTAATCGAATATTTAGAATTTTTACACCCATTTAAATTTCATTTATGCACATGTTGACAGCAACTAACACGTTCTTTTTTGATGTAAATGTAATAAAGTGACATTTAAAAAGATACATAAAAACTTTAAAACATCAGCTTTCGCAAATATACGAAATAATTAGTTTATTATTTAGAGAACAATTTTTTTCCGAAATGTTTTTCTGATATACAATTGTTTTCATGTGTAAGCCAGGGAAAGAAATATTTGAGAAAAATAAGTTTTCATGTGTTATATAAGACATGGTCTACCTCCGAAATTCATGTTTTGTTCGTACTTGAGAGAAACCTTAAAATTATCACCCTTTAATTAATAAAATGCTTATTTTCTTATACTGAAGGTAAATGAAAATAGTTCGAACTATTTTTGGTTCAATAGCTTAACATTTGTAACTGTAAATGTTTGAAACTTATGAAGTTAAAATTCATTCACACACGTTCCATTCCCTTATATTAAAAATTAATCGAATAAAACACGTTGATAAAATGATAGTAACTCAAATAATCAAAATTTTCCATATGCATAAGTATTTTCAACTCAAATAACATGATGAAATGCTTTAGAAGAGAATATTAATCCATCTTAAATATATTTTAAATTATTATTTAAGCAAAGGTTCGCACAAATTCAAATTGAATTACTAAATATGCGACATATACACCGAAGAGCCATTACATTATGACCACCCTGCTAATAACAAGTAGGACCACCTTTAGCCCTCAAAACTGCTAGCACTTGCCATGGTATTGATTCCACAAGGTGCTGATAGGTTGTCTGAGGTATCTGGTACCAAGCGCTCATCAACTGGTCTCGCAATTCCCTCACATTGCGAGGGAGTAGCGTTGCAGTACGAATTTGGTTTTCCAAGTGGGACCACAAATGCTCTATTGGATTAGGGTCAGGTGAATTTGGGGGCCAAGACATGACTTGAAAGTCACTGGAATGTTCCTCGACCTTTTATACCCTTATGATATGGTGCATTATCTTGTTGGGAAGCACCATCCCCCGCAGGAAAAACTGTTGCCATGAATGGTTGAACCTGGTCTGCAACCATGTCCAAGTAGCTTACAGACGTCAGGGATTGTTCTATGAGGATTATGGGTCCTAATGTGCCCCATGAAAACATTGTTCCTGGGCGAGAAACCATGAAAACCTGGGCGAGCCCATTGTTATAGATGGAGGGTGGTCATAATGTAATGGCTCATCGGTGTAAATGTACAACATTTTTCTTTCATAAGCAGACCGAACTGAGAACTGCAATACACTGAGAACTGCATAAATGTTTTCAAAAAACAATTACATTTTTTTCTAATTTTCCATTATCTATATTTTTTAATATCTCATTAAAAATATATTATTCTCCATATTTCATTATTCTTCATATTTTAAGAAAAAAAATCAACTATTTAAATATTTAAGAAAAATGTTTGAGCTGCTGACAATATTCTTTAATAATATTCAGCTTAATTTCAAAGCTATTGAATAATTGTTAATATCAATAACATTTATTTTATACAAATGGAATTTCAATTTGATTATAATACATTTACATATTATAACATGGAATCCTAAAAAAAATATATAGATATATTTTTCAAACTCATAACGAGGAAAAGTTTTAATTATCTATTAAATATAAGTATTTTTTCTTTTAGTTTTGAACTACGGGACAGGGTATCATTATTTTTTCATGAGAGTGAAAACCTAACTTCAATTTAATGAGAACCTTTTTAATGAATATATTATGAATTCTTTGATAAAAAAAATAATTATTTACTTAAATAAGTTTCGGCTTGGATATTTTGAAGCCTAGACTCCATTAATTTAGAATATATGAATAATTTAGCTTAGAAACGCAAATTCGAAGAAAAATACATGTGGGATTTATAAAATAAAATATTAATAAGAGTATTTTAAGCAGATAAAAATATATATGCTTTTGAAAAAAAATATTTTTAGCATAATCTTATGTAAAAAAAATGAGGATGCATTTTTTCGTTTCGCTTCCTACTTAAAATCTTGAAAAGGATAACTATAGCATTAATTTGTAGTTTAATAGGATTATGTAATTTTGATCAACGTAATTTCGTATACTAAAACGTTAAATATGTTAGAAATCGACGGAGTAGCTCTCAAGAATTGTGAATTAGAAATTGTGACATTCCAGATTTCGGTCAAAATAAAAAAAGTTTGAAGTCAATAGATAAATGTATTCCTACATCACTTGTTTTTATATCCTTTCTTTGTTATTGTTATGCTCTTCGCCTTTTCCTGCACAGGTCCTGGGTTCGATCCTCGAACCGGGCAAGGTTGACTCAGCCTTTCATCCCTTCAGTGGGTCGATAAATGAGAACCAAGCATGCTTGGGAACTAAACACTGGGGCTTCCGCATTCGGCTGATCACCTGACCGGAACATCTGCTTCTGCACCCCAGAGCCCAAAGTCAAGAAAACTGAGATGGGCACAGTAGGCCTTGGCCCTCTATGGGCTGTCGCGCCACTGAGTTTAGTTTAGCTCTCAAGAAAAAATAAAAGTGTTTCTTTGATGGTGAATGACTATAATTTTCAACTTATGCTATAAATATATATAAATTTATTTCTAATCTCACAAATGTTTTGATTCTTAGTACAGTTTATAACTTTGAATTTTCGCTATAAAACGCATCAGCTAGGGAAAAAACAAGAATATAGCTATTTTAATTAGTTTTTAAGAATATAAAAAATTACGCGATTTAAAATTATGTAAAATTTGCATGCCCCTTTCAAGCCAAACTTTTCCCGATCTCTATAAAGTGCAAAAAAAAAATCTTTATTAAAATTAAATAAATTAGCAAAATATATCATATAATAATACTATTAGACTTTTACTAATAAATTAAATGGTTTCAAAGTGGTCGCCTTTCGCAGCGATGATGCTAAGGGCCGACGCGCATTGAAAATTTCAACCTTGGGCAGCAAGTGTTCCATATTCAATCTATTCCTTTCTAGACGAAAAAATTGCTATAAAAAGTTATCAAAAATATATGTGTTTGAATGAGGGTATTTAACTTCAAAATGGATCAAACACAGTACTCCATGGAATTGAGGTCTGGAGAATAGGGCAGCCGAACTTCAGTTGATATTATGTTCGGAAAATGCGCTTCGCACCATTTCTGTGTCTTCTTGTCCTTGAAAGCTGGTCTTGTTAAAGATTTCAGTTTACATTGTTGAAAGCCAATGGAAGTGAAACAGCTGCTTTAATCTCCCGGTGGTACACTTATTGATTCCTAATCTTCTAAAAAAAAAGAAGAAAAAAGAAAGATGCTTTTCTGCTTCCACGAACTCCATCCCAGACCATGCCAAACTTTCGATTTTGGTGATGCACAATAATTGCTGAGATGTTTGAAGCGTCTGATCCTCTTTTTCTGGGAGTTATGAGCTTATCAGACGGTAAAGAGCATCTCATCGGTGAAGGGAATCTATTACAGTTCCGACTTTCGGTTCATTTCTGAAATCTTTGACCTATGCATCGTTGCAAACGGAAGCCATTTTGAAAACAAGTAAATTTATTTTTTTTATTAAATGTCTACTCTTATTATTTGATAATTTATGTTATTTAAAATAAAGCTATGTTAGAAATTGCGCGTCAGGTTTTTTCGCCGCACACTGTATAAATCATAATAATAAAGATAATAAATAACTGTTGAAATTATTATTTTTCCTTGGAATTATCTTCATATAAAGGAGATGGATACATGTAAGCAAAAATTTCTAGATTGGTTTAAAAAGTACTACTATTGCTTTAAAAGCATATATACGTAGAAGCACCTTCTTCAATAAACTATTGAGTCCTTATCTAGCAGATTACATCTACCCTCCTCTGCCCATATTTTGATGGTCAAAAATTTAAAATTGTAAATAAAAATGTGTGCATATTATGAAAAAGTACTTTTTTGTCTCATTTTGTTATTTCATTAGCCGTTAGCAAACTAATTAAGTACCATATTTTGGATCAACAATTTGTACCATTAAGATTGAACTTGTGTACGTGAAAATAGGATCAATAAGATTGAACTCGAATACGTGAAAATAGGATCATTTGGATTGAACTTCAGTATGTGAAAATAGGATCATTAAGATTGAACTTGAGTACATAAAAATTGGATCATTAAAACCAAAGTTAGTATTTTGCTTGTATTTTCGTGAATTTTTCCTTCCTAAAATTGCCTTTTTTGTTTAATTCTTCCAGTAGAAGTCTCTATTTCCCTTGAAAATAGATAGGGACATAGACATTGACTTGAAACCATGTTTCTTAATTTATCTGCGATATTTCTATCTCAACGAGCCATAATCACAGCTCAAGAACTGTGAATGAATAGTTCACAATATACGAAATGAAAACATTTTATGAAGTAAAAACTCTGAATGAATCGCAATAACTTAAGGAAAAATAATTGTTGCCGATGCATGGATTTTATACACTGAAAAAGCATGAATCGAGCAAATGAGAAACTATCGACAGATTTATTTACTTTAAGATAAACAAATAAACTTTCCTTTAAAGAACTTAATTGGTTGCAGGCTTTATAAATATGTCTTAGACATGAACAACAGCGTTCCATCCTTCAGACTATAATTGAATCGACAATGAAAAAAATAATAATTTCATAAACTTTCTCCCCGAACTAGTTTAAATAATTTGCTGCTGTTGTTTCATTTGAAAACAATCAACAATTCAAATTTTATTGCATTATTAAACCAACTTATGCAATTGAGATCATACATGTGTTTTAGACAAAATTTGGTCATTTAGAACTGTACTAAGCATAACAATTGCATAACTAAGCTAATACAAGCGTTTTATTCTCATAAGAAATATTTTCTAACGACGCTCACTGAACTTGTCATTCTTCCCCTCGGAAAATGCAAGAGGAAGTGCTACTAATTTAACGTTATCCAGTAAGAACTACAGACGACCAACATTACCCACAACACAATGCCACTGTAATAGGGTGGACCATATTCGCAAAACAGAGGACAACACAAAGTAAAACGTGCCCTGATATGGATTTGAACGCGCAACCATTGGCTTGTCAGTCAGGCATGCTCCCCGCTTATCCACATGGCCAGCAGCTCACATGAAATATGAATGGAGCAACTCCAGTCTAATATACGAATTTCAATTTGACAATCTCGTAAGAGATATGAATTAAACAAAAAAGAAACCAGGTGCAAAACAAATGTTATTTAAATTCTTATATGCACGTTTTGAATAAAATTAACTACAGTGCGTTATAAATATGCACTGAAACAAACATCTAACTCCGAAATCTAACTAATCTACAATGACATCATGAATAATTGCTCAAACTCCTAGACAATTTACCTTTTTTAAATAATTCGTCGATTTGCAGTCACTGTTCCCTTTTATGACTAACAATGATCAGAACTTAACAACATTATTCCACCAGCTTCCACAATCCTTCAGAATTCCTCCGGATTCTTCGATCACTTCTATATAACCTCTCAAATAACCTCAGACTTAGTGCCTTGACATTGTTCCCAGGAAACAAATGACACGAACTTCTAATATTATTGAAAGAGATTTACTTGCGGCATATACATTTAATATTCGAAATTTCTGAAGCTACAAACTGACTTATTTTGTAATGCCTCAATTCTGTAGAGTGATTATCACAATAATATAGTTGGACTAAAACTTTGCTTCTTTTTCATGTGATATATGAATCCAGCATAAAATGAACCGCAGATAAAATTAATAATTATAAACTTTCAATTGAACATAGAACATAAAATTAATTGATACAATCCACATTGAATTAACAACTCAAGTGTGACACAAACTGAAGCATGCAAATCTGAATTTGTACAAAAAAAGTGAAAATTTCTTTGTAAATGGACCACATTTAAAAATTCATCAAATAGCTGACGATGCTTCACTTAAAAATAAACAACGATGTAGATTGGGTTGTTATGAAGTAATTTCGTTCTTTCCCAACAAATGCTTCCCTTGATTGTATTTTCGCACAACCAAAGTCACACTTAAGACAAATAGTCATTTTACATTTATGTATCTTGTATATGAATAATTTAGATTGATTCTATGCAGTAGTTTTTGGTTGATGCACTTTCACACAGGGAAAGTGTAAAACAGCATTTTCAGCAGATTTTAATTTCCACTATTGAAAAGAAGAAAATACTGTTGAAATAGAAAAAAAATTTCCCAACGTGTAAGGGGGAAACGCAGTGACAAAACGTTAATGCCTAAACTAGGTTTCAAAATTTTTATTTACTAGTTATCAATTTTGTTTACTAGTTTTTATTAAGTAGTTATCAAAAACTAGTTATCAATTTTGATGTAGAAGATACACCACTTTCTTGAAGGATATCCAAAGCTGACGAAGACGTTATGAAGGCATTAAATGCAAAAAGGCATTAAATGAAGATACTGAGGTAAGCGAAGATAGCTGTTGTGGAATTAAAAAGCTAGCAATTAAAAAATTAAACCAGCGAATAACTCGTAAGACACCTGTACAGTTTTTCGAATTCGACCGTTCATGAAGCTTAAGTTTGGTCTCGACGTTCGACATTTGGGTTCTTCATGCTCTTACGGAAGAAATGTGTGCGTCATATTCACGTCTGTGATTTGCTTCTGAAATATCAAGAAACTGATTCAGTTTAAAAGTACAACATCTCTGAGTACAAAAAATGAGCTGCCTACAGTATTTTTTGGATCTCTTCTAATTGTTTTTTTTTTACTTAAAATAAGGAAATAAAAAATACCCAAAACAAGTTTTTTCTCAGAAAGGAACAAAAACTTTAGAAGCTTGGAGCAATGCTACTGCCAGACAAGCGGCAAAAGTTTCAGAATGAGGATGGACAATGTATAATTCAATAAAATATTTAACCACAACAAGAAAATCATTTTCATGAAGAAAACAAAAATCGAAATTACTTTTCGAACAACCCAATATAAAAAATAATGTAGACAAAATAGATTATTCTCATAAACAATCTGAATCAAGCAAAAGAGAAACCATTGATAAAATTAGTAATTTTAAATCCTCAAATGGGCATTCAGCCTTAAATTAATTGAAGTACATTATAAATGTACTTTCTAGCGCAAGCAAACATTTGAACTTCGGGATACAAATTAATTTACAGTGACATCATGAATAATTGCTCGAACTCTTTGTCAATTGACCTCTTTAAATAATTCGTCGATTTGCAGTCACTGTTCCATTTGAAAACAAACAATGTTTCGGAACTTAACAGCATTATTCCACCAGCTTCCACAATCCCTCAGCATTCCTCCGGATACTTTGATCACTTCTACATAACCTCTGAAATGAACTCAGACTTAGTATCTTGGCGCTATTCCCAAGGGACAGAAGACATGGACTTCCATTATTAATGAAAGAGACTTATGTGCGGGGTATACATTCGAAACGCAAGAGATCACCAGCTACAAGTTAATTTATTTTGTAAGGTCCCTAGCGGCATTATTGTGTGGAGTGATTTTTTATTCTCTTTTTCTTTCGCCGCGTATTTGCCCGCGGATAAATTAAAGAGATTAGTGAATCTCTGTACTATTTTTCTTTTCGGAGGAAAACTCGAATTTTTCCGTGCCATTAGAACAGATTCAAGCTGTTTAGTAATGCCGAGTACTGTTTTACTTTGGCTGTTTTTTCCCATCCACAGTCATTATTTCAAGCACGTATATTTTGTGTCTCATAGTCTAAAGCCCACATTTATTAAAATGGAAACAACAATATTCAATTATGGAAAGTCTTAAGGTCATGATTAGTGTAGTTTAGACAATGGGAAATAACAGCATGCATGTTGACATAAATAGTAAAGCTTAGTGATTTTTATGTTTATTTTAATTAAAAATTAATGTATTTTAGTAGCTTATTGAATAGATATAAGTCGCTCGTAAAAATAGCCATGCGTCAACTTTATTACCTTATTCTAATGAAGAATTTTAATCCTTTGACTTGAGTAAAATCTAAACTAATATGATTTTTTGCAAAGCAAATATTTTTAAGATATTAGATAATTAAACGAGTACAAGGAAAGATGCATTATTAAATATTTAAACATTGGCCGACGTAAAGTAAATTAGTAGTGTTATTTCATATGTGATAATATCATATTATGTATCTTAGATCATATTATATGTCATATATCATATTATCATATCATATATTATTGTTCATCATATGTTACATCATCTGTACAGATTTCTCTAGAAATTCAGAAGGAAGTTCTTTTGAAAAAACTATTTAACGTATGCAAAACAATCGTGTGTTTATTTTATTTCACTGGACTTCTACTTTGGCTGTTTAGTAATAGAAGAGAATTAACTTAAAGTTGTTCATTTTATAAATATTTTTTTCTCCCCTTAATAAAACAAATAATAATAATTTTTATTCATTAAAAGAGTATAAATAAGTATTTTTAACCGTATCATACGCAAAACTTACCATTAATATTGTTATTATAGCAAAAATATTTTTTTTCTAAATAAATTAAATCGCTATAAAGACTTGCAGAAACCGACAATTTTTTTGATTAATCAGTGGAGTTTTATGCATTTTATAGAAGTTTTATAACTCATTGTAATATGATCATATAAGACATTAAATGATTCGACTAAACAAAATAACGCTACTACTTTGACTAAATAAAATAGCGAGAAAGGAGATACTGTTTCTTATTCACATATCATTGTTTTAAATCTTTTATAATAACGTTATTTCTTCTTTTTTTACCTTGGGCCCGATTTTTCCATCTTAAAAAATGATGTTTAGGATTTTATGTTTAGAGATTTTATATACATTATATCTTACATCTAGATCTAGTTATTATATATTATCACTTATATCTAGAAATTGTTATAAAGTAGTTTCTTTAATTTACTTTTATTCTTTTTTTAAAATGAATCGGCTAAATAAGCATGCAAGTTCAAGACAATTTTTATTTATTACTGTATATATATGATTGGCTTAGAGCAATACAATATTAAACCACAATTTCCAATTTCTCATGACAGTGCTTTTGGTGTACAGAAACACCACAGCTTCCATTTAGACAATAAGGCGTTTCTGTGTTTAGTGCTGTTATGCATTGGGTAAATAGAGGGACTGGTAGAGTACCTGTATCAAACCACTGATAAGAAAAAGTTTTGTATAAAAATTCATTTTATCATTATATTGCCCAAAGCTGTACATATATGCACGTAAATATATAAAAATTTTAATATTGAAATCAGATATTGTTCTAGGTAACATAATGCGGATAAACTGAGTGCCGCTCGTATAATTCAATAAACCTTACCCTCAATACAGGATCCTCTCTCGTAGAAATATCGTCCCTGGGCACTGGGTGCCCTGAGGCCATCTGTGATGGAATAAGAATCATCTGGACTTAGAAGACAGAGGTTAGACCCGGAATCGAACTCAAACGAGCGGCACGTGAAGTCGGAATGGTGGATGCAGGCTTTTTCACACTCTTCTCTCGTGATTGCGGAACCCTGCACGTGCACATGCCCACCCTGCACCAGAGTCCGACCATTCTGTTGGTGGAACATGCAACGAGAAGGTTCTAGAAAAGAAAACGAAAAGAAAGGGGAAATAGCTTCAGAAGAGTTGAAAGGTCAATGGTGGTGATGGTTTCGCTTCTGTGAAACGGTGGTGCGGCGGAATGCGATTTTTAATCTGGAAAAAAACAGTATTTGCCACAGTTTAAATATATATATATTTAAACCTTCATTATCAATTCTCAACTGATAATACAAAACTAATAATTAATGGCAGCAAAACAAAAATTTGTCATTCTAACAAAAACTGTAAAAATTGAGCGTATTAACAATCCTATTTTTTGTTTCTTTTTTGCTAAGCATTTAGCTAGCTTCATAAACATTTAGTTAGCAAAACGCAATAGTTTACTGCCCTAGTTTTAATTACAAAATAAAATTCTTGTAGTTAATTAGAAATAAATTTCAATATTAATTTATTTAAAAGCATAAACACAAAGTTATTTGAAGGCGTCTTAAGGAAACTAAAAATAAATAAAATCATAATTTCTATTGTAACTTCAAAACTTTTTTTTTTATCTTTCCGTTTTGTCTTTAATTGTAATTTTTAATAAGCATTGCAACCAAAGAATATGTTCTGCAATTATTCTCCTTCCATCCACAGAAGCGAAAGCATGCAAAATATATACAACATAAAAAACATGCGTATCAACATAGAAGAGCATAACTTATAAAATAGAAATTGTGATTCAGAGGGAAACAGTCAGATGCTAAAATAAAATACATTTATTAGAAACACATAAATGTTTATTACAAGCATAAAATCAAATATTGAAAGAAAATTTGTAAAGATCTTGAAGCTTCTAAATAAAATGTAGTATCATGCTTAACAGTGAATAAACCAGCAGTTATTTGCTTCAAATATCCATGCATGTATCTTTCTATCTTTTAAAAATTCAAAGAAACATTTTTATTTTACATTTATCTAAATATGTTTAAGAAAACCTCTGATTATCAGACAGAATCCCTCACCGTCATGAAAGCATACCGATTTTTCTTAATATAAAACGTATTTTTTCAGAAAATACAATTTTTAAACGTCACATATAATCAAAATACTAAAAAAGTCAATATTAATACAGTAGTTACTGATGATGAGTTTATTAATTTTTGTGTTGGAAAAATATATAAATGTGTAGCAAATACGCAGTTACGAATCTTTTTTTAAAAGAATTCTTTTAAAAAGCGTAGTCATATACTGAAGAAACTTTTTCAAAATTTTTTAGATATCTGCTAACAGCGTGGAAAGTAACTTCATTACGTACTACGGATTGGGCCAGGGTTCGATTCTCGTGCTAAAAAAAAGGCTGGGCGTCTAATCGTATCTTTTCTCACTCAGAATACTCTCTCACGGAATGTTCCCGTCCTCAAATTCGAATAGGTCATGCAACGGTTGAGACTAGGGAGCTCTGCATTGACTCCGGTTGATTGCTACAAGGTAATGCTTCTCAATCTAAAAAAACGTGGTAACATATTACGGTGTTTGTACCAGTAATATGTAAGTACATCCATTAAGAATTAAACCCAGACTTTTGTTAAAAAACAATTTTAGTAGCTCCATCACAAGATTAAAAAACTTAAAAAAATAAATAAAATAAATTAAAAACATTGTAACCATTAAAAGTTGGCATTGTTAATCTGCGTACAGATTTGAAATATAAAAAACAGTAAAGATTGTGAACGTTATTTACAGAAGCTATATAAGTTCGGGGATAAATAGCATCAGAAAAATAGCATCATGTGTATATTTTTCTGACATTTATTTACTTTATTTACTTCAAAAAGTAAATAAAATGTGCAACTTTGTAATGAAGGCACTTATTACATGGTCAAAGAATTAATCAATTAGCCTTAATTCCAAATGTTGTTGGTAAATCGTTTCTTTTCTCTGCGATATTAGAAGGTAATGGACGATACTCCACAAATTACGGTTTCCAAAACATTAATTATTATAAAAACTTAATTTTTTAAGCAACAATTATTATTAAACCATTTTGATTTAAAGTTTTAATAGTTAATTTACTTTATTATCTCTTTTTTGCTTTTGTAAATTGGAGTCATTTTCTGATTTAACTTAAATTATTACTTATCCCTCTGAAAGGTTTTAAAATGGCAGGAAATATTTAAAAAGCAACGAGTAAAAAAATAAGCATTTGAATTTTTTAACATTGATTTTCTTTTGGCATATTATTTAACTATTTTAATTTATATTTAAATAATGGAGCACCAACTAGTGACGCCGTCGTAGGTAAATCGCGGCACTTGTCGATTCAGAAGCCAATCAGGTTCGACACACTCGCGTGGCTTGGCTTACATGTATCCAATTAAATTTGATTTGATTTAAATGACATGATTAGGTATAAGTACATAACTTCATTTAGAGTTGTAAGTACCGATCCTACTTACTACTTGACATCTCTGAAAATTATAATCATTTTAAAGGAGTGCAATTCAGAGCGGAATCGCTATATAATTGTGCTGTTCAAATACCAGTAATTATTTACTACTCATTTTTTAGTTGCTTTAAAAAAATACTTATTAATCTATTTAAGATATTTATTTCTAATTAAATTGTAGACAAAAATTTTTCTGTAAATATGTATTTCTCTGACCGCAACAACAGTTATCTTACCATTAGGTACTACTTTTTTGGCAATGACAACAATATACGTATAGTAAAAAAAGAGAAAAATAAGTCAAATTGTAACAAGATAATGTTAAAAATCTCTTAAAGATGTTTACTAGCATTTGCTGATGGGTAAAATTGCAACAAGCAAAATATTGTGTGTTCTACAAGCATCCAACTGGAATCTTTTCTTCAGAAAAAAAATCTTATAAACTTCACTTTATTCAAAAGCACATATATACCTCCAATAAATAAAACAAAATTGAAAGTAAAAATACTTTAAGTAAATATTACGGCAGCCTAGAGAGTAGATAATGGAATTTCGTCTCAAATCTGGAGTACCAGTTAGACCGCCGGAGATCTCGAAAATTTGATATCATTTCAAAAAAGAAGAAATATCTGAGCTACTTTTATTTATGTTCTATTTCCAGAATCGTATCTCATGTTTTTATGACAACTTTTTCAAAAATCTCATTTTTTATTTTCTTTATCAGTATGGGTGTATTCTAAAGCTTTTAAATAAAAACTGAACTTTTTTATGATGATATATATAAATATAAAAGTTTCCGAAATTTCTCAACAAGACATACGCATGAAAGGCTCCTGTTTATTTTGTCGTAACCTTAAGGTGGAAAAGTTCGAATTTTTATTTACTTAAGGTTGCGCAACTACCATTTTATTCCCTCAGGAATAAATACATGAAAAACGAGGAAATCTTTGGAAATGTAGTTTGCTTTTTACAAGTAGTTTTGTCTAGATTTTAGATTTTTATTTTAATAAACCAGTAACAACTTTATGTAGTTGAGATGTTCCGAAAAACCTGTTATAATATCAAGTTTTAACTCTTTGAGTATAGCTTGGGTAATCTTTAGTAGAATACTGTTTCTACAGAATAACCAGACCAAAACTGTTCCAAAACTCTTTTCCCCCAGGAAAACGGAATTTCTAAGATTTTAAAGAAGGTTGGATGCGTTTCGGATATAATAGAGCTTTAAATCCAGGTAAAACACGCCATTTCATTGAAATCTTTATGTTATAAATCTATAAAAGATGTTAGGCGTTGTTTTCAGTTGCAACAGACTTTATATTAGAGGTGCCTGGAAACGAGCATACAAAAGTAGACTTAGTAAATATGAAACTTCAAATGTAAAATCATCTCATTAATGCTAGTTTTTATGAGAGGTCAGTATGTCCTCCGGAAACTAGGATGACTTTGCAGGATATATGGCTAAGATCGAATGAGGATGTGGATCTGAACCAGGATGAGTTTTCAGGATTTAAGATATAGATCGAATGAGGATGTGGATCAGAACCAGGATGATTTTTCAGGATATAAGACAGAGATCGAATAATGATGTGGATCAGAACCAAGTTTATTTTCCAGGATAAAAACAAAGATCGAATGATGATAAGGATCAAAACCATGATGACTTTTTAAAATAAAAACAAAGATCGAATGGAAACGAGAATAAAAACTAAGATGCTCCTTTTCAGTTATTTATTTATTTTATTTTATTAGATACTACGTCTTTGACCTTACATTTTGGGTTCTAAAATTTTAACGTGGGAGATTCTACGCTTGATCTAACTTAACATTATGTAATTGATAAATAGAATTCCTTTTGTGTTAATTAGGATCCACCCTTCTTTTCAGTAGCGAAGTTTTAAGCGTTTGTTAATGTCTACTAAACTAAAAAAACTAAACTCAGTGGCGTGACAGCCCATAGAGGGCCAAAGCCTATTGTGCCCATCTCAGTTTTCTTGACCTTGGGCTCTGGGGTGCAGGAGCAGAGCGCGAAGCGCTACCACTCAGCCACCGGGATTCGTTAATGTCTACTAACTGTCAAAATTTGTTTTTATTTCCTCATTTCTTGTCCAACAAAACAGTTGCAATGCTTGAGTGTATAGCTGAACTTCACTATCTTCCTCCCACCAGCTAAATAACTGCTGTTTTCCATACTCCATCGGGAAAAAATATGCGTTGCTTTTCTTTCCTTGATGTACAATCATGACACAATTGACAAATAAACCGGATAAAAGAAACTAAAAACAATAATATTAGGAAATTCCTGACTACTATTCTACCCTGCGAGAGGTAATATCAATGATAATAATATTCGTTCATTTTAACTTTGGGGTTATAAATGTAAAGATGATTTTGCAATCCAACAAATCCCCTTATTTTAAAAAAAGAGAAGACTGATATTTTTGAAGGATTTAACGTGATTTTGATGGGATTAACTAGCTCCAATAAACAATTCTATGGTACAATGGGATTTCCTCGTACTTTCCGAATATTCGGTACCTTCTCATCGAGGACCGTCAAAATTATATTAAGAGAAATGAAGACAATTTAAGAGAAATGAAGACAATTTAAGAGAAATGAAGACAAATTCCAAGAATGTCCTATGGACACATACGAGGCAGTTAAGACGCAAGAATATTAACAGTAACGATTGTGAGCAAACACAAAAAGTTGATGACAATAGTATTATTCATTCGTACGATTAATACAAAAACTTCCAATTTTCATTTTTAAGTCGCAATTCTTTCAAGGAAGATGCTGATGTGGGTAAAAAAATACTAATGAATTATGTTTTTGAAAAACAAGAAAATGTTTTAATGTATTTTAAATAAGAAAACAAGTCGTTGAAGATGCGATAACTGCACCAGGAAGCTGATCTTGCCAGAATATTAAGCAAAGTAGAAAAGAATCATGTACTCTAAAATTCTGAATATGATTTAATAATTTAGATTGAAACATTCAAAAGTTACATGTAGGTAAATTTTATTTATGATGAATGTCTAGACGCGTATAAACAAAGATTTTACATTAATTTTTATATGACTGAATTTCCTTGCAAAAATGTTGATTCCTGCATTTATGCAAGAGTTTTGCGTTACCTTCAAAGTAATTCTAGTTCACTTTCGAGCAAACTAGTCTGAAAAGTCGGTAAAAATGTCTAAAACATGTATATTTAATGCATTAGTTTGAAAAAATAAATTTAAAAAAATAATAATTTTGCTGGAAATATTTCCAAATCTCATGTAAAGTACATTTCTTTAACTTGTAACCGTATTTTACTTTAGATTAAGCTATTTTTGGATGTAATGTTAGAATTTTCGAATGTAATGTTAGAATAATCTAAATTGAGGCTTTAAATTTAATATGTATAAGGTATGTATTTATGATTATAATACGTATGCAAATGAAAGAAATATTCAAAGAATTCGTAAGGAATTCCTCTGTAATTTGATTTGGTTATAAGTCTGGGTGACAGAAACAGACAGAAAAAAAATATTTTCAAGTAGCCACTAACTTGCCCTTGAGCGTAATCAAGGGCAAGCGCAGTTCTCCATTTCGCAAAACAGCTTTCATTTTTTGCGAAGGTTGGGCAGAACCTGTGTACGTATAAAAACATTTAGGTGGATCAATGTGTGGTAAGTGCATCTCACTATTTCAAATTAAAAAAAAGAGATTTAGTAATCTTACGTATCGTCCAGCATGCTGATGTACGTTACGTTTTGAAAAAACTCAGTAAAGAATTAAGATCGTTCTGAAATAAATGCGTGGCACAGAATTTATGTAAATCAATCAGCGAAATGATACGTTAAAGTGTCTCTCAAAAATTATGTGCTTCAGAAATATGCTTCAATTAAAAACTTCTCATAGGTTTTATGTGAAATTCATTATAGGACAGTACTACATCATAAACCTAAAGCATCCCTTGAACTTAATAGCTAACATAAGAGATACCTTGAGCCTAGAGGCTAATCTTGAATTTAAAGACTAATAAATAAAAGGTCACTAAATGTGGTAGATTCTAAATATTTCTTAGTTTAAATTTGTGGCAGTCAGCGGGTTGGTTTATAAGATTCATACTTTCATATAGGTCGAAAGAGCTCACTATCTACCCTAAACGTTCAAGAAATTAACCACTAAGGCAGCGGAGGATTGTTTGTATTTTGGATATTTGCACGCCATTCCATTTCACTGAAAAAAGCATAGTTAAAGCACCATGAAGAACCTGTATATTCGTAAGAAAAATACTATACTTCCTATTAGCCCAAGTCTACATTCCGGAAAATTTCTTGAGTTGAAAAAAAAGGAAGAAAAAAAAACAGTTTAAATTTAAAAATTCGAAAAAAATTTAAACAAGTTTTTTTTTCCTTTTTCTCAATATTTCTTAGTTTATTTAAAATTTTACACATACCTATGATGACCTGGAGAAGTAATTAAAATATACAAATATGTCTTTCTTTCTGGAGTTTATGATTATAACAACTATTTACTGATAAAAAATGAATATTAATCATGAATATAAGCTTATAAAGTATCTCTCTGGCTCTCCCTTACAAACAAATAAAATAAACTGTGTTTTTAAGTTCCACCTTTGAAAATTTGATTTCCGGAAATTTCTGTGATCAATGATTTTTTGAAACGTCTGGGCCTTCGATCTCCGGAAACTTCTGAATGACTGTTAGCGAAAATTCCAGAAATCCAGATTTTTTCCGGATCACAATCAGCCCTGTTATTAATTTATTTAGTTTTTATTTAACTTGGTAATCACTGTTTCATACCCTTTGACATAAATGAATTCTCTGTATAAATATACGCTTGTATTTCATCAATTTAATAGTATTTCTTTTTTTATTTCATTTTCTTTACATCATATCAACTTATGTCCATACCAAAAAAAAGATTAAGTCAGTTCAATAGTTTTGGAAAAAGAGCAAATAAAAGGACTAGTTCAATCGACCAAATTCGAGAATTCTCTTAAATCTTGAATACTAATGAATATGAAGAGTCCTAACAAAAGGTAAGGCCTCAACATCGAACATTTTAAGAATAACATAATTTATTTTATTAATTCAGGACCATTATGTAGACTGTGTGGCATGCGAATTATGTGGAATTTTCTTTGTTATATGCTAAAAATGACCTGACATAGGATTTTTAAATTGATACTAGAGTAGATGCGACTATGGAGAGGTGGTGAGAAACAAATGTAGTTTTTAATTCAAATCACTTTTGTTTCTTCTCATTCACGTCTAGAAAATGGGTGCCTGTTTTTGAAGCATGCTGGTCGCTATTTCAAATTTGTATATTTTTGAAGCGAATGAAATTTTTAATCGCGTAATACCAGAAGTATCTCGTATGCATCCCTTCATAGTGTTTCTGCAATAGACTGGTCATAACTTCGAACATCTTAGTATTCTGCAGGCCGTAAACGGGAATTTGTGCGTAAATACAGTAAAAATATGTAAAATGATTTTCCTTATTCTTTTTATTTTATAATTTTCTCACACTTTTAAAGTACTTTTATGTTTAGTAAATTGAAAATGATGGCCGTAATTTTCGAAACGATTTCCAGTTTTCCATAATTATTTTCGCAATGAGCCAGTTTTTATTAACACGGGTAATGACTTAACATTAAGCACATTTCTTCAGCAATCATCAGACTAAGCATCTGATGTTTATAAACTTAATTTAAAATTTCATAATGAATGTTAAGCCATTGTAAATATGACTTTTTAATAACTTTTATGCTACCCATTTATTACCTTCAAAAAATACATAATTTCGGAGACACTTTATTTAATAGTTAAAAACATTTTCAAGAAAATTGATTGGAACTTAAATAATGAAAACACACAGGGATTTCTTATGAACAACTTCAACTAAATTCAAAACTTCAAAATAAATCATCCAAGCAGTAGTTACAAAAGATTACTTTTTAGTGCCCCCCCCCCTGTTTTTCATGCATAAATTATTCTCAATGCAGAGTGACAAAAAATATATATATACGCAAAAATAATTTAAACAAGGAACTTTCCAAAATAGGTAGAGGTACTTTGCGTTGAGGGAAAAAAAGGTAAATGGTCCTCCTCTCTCTAACTCTATTCATTTTATGAGTCTTAGATGAGATTTATAGGCAAGACTGTCGCCCAAGATGAGATTTTACTGGAGGTAATATTTCAATATTCGATATCACCTTTTTTTTCCCATCTTAAATTTCCAGTGGCTCTTCTCACTGGTGAGATGAGAAAATGGGGATTTTTCTTATTAAGTCCCTGAACTAAAGCGAGAAAAGGGAAGATGCATAATTTTTATCCCCCTAACCAATTTCTCATGAAATTATTGAATCTGGCTGACTGCTTTAGCAGAGGCTAGAAAAGAGTGGGTGTTCGTAAAGGTAATTTATGGGAATTTAGGATGATATTGCGTCATTTATCAATCGGTGTTCTGTCGTTTTCTACAAGAACTTAGTTTGAATGAAGTGCATTAAAGTGAGGAAAGTTTTGAATAAATTTTAATTCAATGTTCGGATGGTGCGTGAGTTACCATGTATTGGATGCTTCTAACACTGGTATTAATTATTAAATCTTTATTTCATTCAAAATGTTCCTATTTAGTTTAATATTCTAATTTATCATCTTCAAATGTTCATTAGGCCTGCACATATATTTGAATAAATTTTAATTCATTGCTCTGATGATGCACGAGCATTCATCTATTGAATGCTTCTAACACTTGAATCAATTTTTGCTTCTTAAAAATGCTCACATATTTTTTAATAATCTAATTTATCATCATAAAATGTTTAATAGGTTTACCTTAATATTATTTAAAATTGAAAAGAAAATAGTTCTCTGCGTAGTAACTTTGATAAATAGTGAAACTAAAAACAAATCACAGTCTCACTAGCAGTTGAAGATCAGAGTGGATGAAAGTTTAAGATTATAATTTGAAGCTTATTAATTTGAGGAATGTTTTGAATAAATTTTAATTCATTGTTCTGATGGTGTTCGAACATTCATCTCTTGAATGCTTCCAACACTTGAATCAATTTTTATTTCGTAAAAATGTTCATATATTTTTTAATAATCTAATTTATCATCATAAAATTTTTAATAGGTTTACCTTAATATTATTTAAAATTGAAAAGAAAATAGTTCTCTGCGTAGTAACTTTGATAAATAGTGAAACTAAAAACAAATCACAGTCTCACTAGCAGTTGAAGATCAGAGTGGATGAAAGTTTAAGATTATAATTTGAAGCTTATTAATTTGAGGAATGTTTTGAATAAATTTTAATTCATTGTTCTGATGGTGTACGAACATTCATCTCTTGAATGCTTCCAACACTTGAATCAATTTTTATTTCTTAAAAATGTTCATATATTTTTTAATAATCTAATTTATCATCATAAAATGTTTAATAGGTTTACCTTTATATTATTTAAAATTGAAAAGAAAATAGTTCTCGTCGTAGTAACTTTGATAAATAGTGAAACTAAAAACAAATCACAGTCGCACTAACTATTGAAGATCAGAGTGGATGAAAGTGTAAAGAATATAGTTTAAAGCGTATTAATTTGAGGAAAGTTTTGAATAAATTTTAATTCATTGTTCTGATGACTCAATTTTTGCTTCTTAAAAACGTTCATATATTTTTTAATAATCTAATTTAACATCGCAAAATGTTTAATAGGTTTACCTTTATATTATTTAAAATTGAAAAGAAAATAGTTTTCTGCGTAGTAACTTTGATAAAAAGTGAAACTAAAAACAAATCACAGTCGCACTAACAATTTAAGATCAGAGTGGATGAAAGTTTAAAGAATTTAGTTTGAAGCGTATTAATTTGCGGAAAGTTTTGAATAAATTTTAATTCATTGTTCTGATAATGCACGAGCATTTACATATTTGCTACTTCTAACTACGATTATGATATACACAGAAAAAACATCAATCCACAATTGTTAAGTTTCTATGTTTGAGTTAAGTACATTTTTACGTATAAATATAATTTGAAAAGAAATTTGACAAAAAAAAACACTAGGTAATTGTAGAGAAATGTATATCTATTGTTAGAGTAATCGTAATCCTAGAAAATATAAAAACAGCATTGTAAAAACCTATTTTTTCAGTTTTCTTTTTGATTTATAAGTTTTGAACACTTATGACAAATAATATCTATATTTTAGATAATTATAGTATGGCAGGAACTGAAAAAGAATATTTTTAAGTTTTGAGTCTGACAAACTCAAGAATTTGTCAAATTGGCGCATACTTCTAAGAGAAGATAACATTTACTTATTTAAATTAAATTTCAAAATTGTTACAACATTTCCAAGTAAATTTTGCATTTTTAATAACAAAAGCAACTATACCAGTGATAGAATAATATTTAAAAAAATAATATTTACTAAATTTTCCTTATTTATATTTCTTGCTTATTCAATGTGGAAACTTAAAAGAAAATCGAAGTGAAAATGTAATTAAACATTTTTCTCCTTTTATTTTGTAAAGTTTCAACTTATAAACTTCTTTTTTTTAAAAAAAAAATATTTATATTCTCATATTTTTTATATTTCCATTTTATCAAAAAAAAAAGTAAATTATCTTTCTGGTGATTGTTTTCCTTAAAACTAAAATAATTAAAAACAGAAAAAAAGATGAGATAATTATATTTTAGTTTTCAAAAATAAAAAGAACTTTAAATAACAAGTATCTTCACTTTTGATTCATTTTTTAAATCATTATAAACTCAGTTAATTACTTAATCCACACAATAAATTAAAAAATAATTCAATGAACAATACTTAAACGATACATGCTATATTATATAAACTAGAACTGTGCTAGAGAAATGATTAAATAAACTAATTTCCCTCTTTTAATTAAAAATTTTAAATTAATCTTTAACGGTGCTAGATTTAGTGAATGCATGCTAATAAAACCATTTTTTTCATTAAAAAAAACTTTGGTCACATATACTTCATAATTTAAACTTTTGGCACGCAAATTTTTTAATGAAGCTCCAACTATGTGCATTAATACAGGACAATACTAAATGGGAAAGAATTAAAATATAAACAAATAAAACTACATTTACATTTTTATTATATCTTCTCTTAAGTCTTAAAATATTTTTTTGAGGAACTGAGAAAATTACTTTTGATGTTTTATTAATGCTCATTTTAATATATCCACCTTCCAATTTTGAGAAGCAAATTGTTTAGCGATGTGTAAAATATTTTTTTCTCTACCTCAATTATAAAAGAAAAAAACTTCCAACTCTAATTTTCAAGTGTAATCGGCTTAAGACTCGTTTTTTTTTTACTCTTCAGTTTACTGGGTAACTCTTTTACGAACACAGAGTGTATTTCTCAATCAAAATTCCAAATACCCGCAAGCCGAAGAAAATGAAAAATTGAGAGCAATAAAAAAATAAATAAAATAATAATAAACCAAAAAGAAGAGGAAATTGACTGTTAGTTTAATTACCGAACTAAATGAAGCAGCAAAACTATAGAATCCATTAATGATTAATTTTTAATGTAGATATCGTGTAAAAATGGATATTTTTCTCCTCAACTTAGTTCATTCTAATAAGGCTTAGGAAAGGGCTAAAAAATTACTTTCCCTGGGTAATTATTGCAGAACATTTATGTCTTCTTCCCCTTTTAATAATTATGGAATCATTAAAAAATATAATCGAAGTTCGCATTTCGCAGTTAATACACCTTTACAGTGAAATTTACAAGTTTCAACACTTGTATGAATTACTTTTGGGAATAGTGTTTCCGGATTAAAGAGGAATATTAGCAACTTTTATGACACAGTTAAAAGTGTTCATTTTATGCTTGTTCGCAATTAACAACCACAAAATGGGTGAAAATATCACTCCCGCCATACGTGATATGTTTTATTACAGTAAGTTTTTTTTTTCGTATTTATTAATGGACTTAAATGCGTTTTGAACTGGATAAATGCTAATGTGTAAGCAAGAAATGGAATTTACGAATTCAATGAGTTTTGTGCTCATTTTTTGAATAAATTTTTTATTTTACGCTTTTTAAGTGCCTTGCCTAAATTCACCTTAGGAAAAGCGAATAATTATAAAACTCAAATTTATTTTTCAAATATTTTGCAGGCACATGTTCAAATTACCAAGTTTTAAATTTATAGCGTAGTGAAATCATTACTTCTCATATTTATTTGAGAAATAATAAAGTACTCTCTCAAAAAATATTTTTACTTTTATGATGAATAATTATATTTGTACTAAAACAGTTAGATTAAAGGGAATATTTACAGGAGAGTTAAGGGAATTTTTAAATTTTTTCGTAATTTATCAACAATAAATAGGGGAAAATATTAAACAGGCAATATATAGGTTTTATCACGCATTAAACTAGAAAAATGTTAAATATATCAAAGAAATGCTATTTGAAATGCTAACACATATTTAAGTTGTTATTTCAGATGCTAGTAGATTTTATTTCGGAGCTTTGAATTGCTTTAAAAGCTCCAAAGCTTTTAATGCTTTACTAAACAGAAATAGCTTGTCAAATATATATTGGTATATACTTGAGTATAATGTACATATTGTAAAAAAAAATTTACGAAAAATAAAGAGTATGGCTTAATAATTTAAATTTATTAAGATTTAAATTCATTGAATTACTAGAACAGATTTTTTTTCATGTGATAGATTTTTTTTAAATTTGAGCGTTGCCGCTTGACGTTTTCTTACAATCAATAATAAGTCTTATTGTTTTTCTTATAGTCTTCTTCTTTTATAAGTCAATATTTTTCATAATTATTTTTCTTAGAAATATTTGTAATATATAATTAAAAACTGCATTTTTTCTTATTAATCACAAGACTATTTGCAGATAATTGCAATTTAGCTTTTAGAGTAATATTTTTTAGCACACATTTGTCTTAAATAAATATATTTATAAAAATTGAACAAGTTAAATTAGTTATTGATGGTATAGACAGTTACATGAAAAAACTGTTCTTACTATCAATAAAATCAATAATATAAATCAAATTTATACTATCAATCAAGGCTATCAATATTACTAAACGTACTGCATACAAAAATTAGCTAGCTGAAACACATAATATCTGAGGAAAAAAAAAGCTTTATTATTTTTACGCGAGTGAAAACGGTTTGCCTTTGTCTACGTTCGTATATCAATTGGTTAACATAGTAATGCAATATGTTAAAAATAAATGCAAGTAGGAAGTGTATAAAAATATTTCATGAATACAATCCCATTGCATGTATATTTAAATATAAAAGTATTGCATATAAACTCGTGCAAAACATGCAAGCATTAAAAAACTACAATGGGTCTAATTATTATAATGTGCTAATGCTATATTTACATAATATATCGTTTAATTTATTCAACAGTTGAATTTATATTATTGATTGTCTAATTTAACCAATTGATACACGAACGCAAACTAGTGAAAGCGATTAAAAACAATATAGCTGATAAATAAGATTTTACATAGAATCTCATAGTGCATCAAATCATTTCTCCAGGGACTGTATATTTATTAATAAATTCATTTCAAAGTTTCTGTTATGTTTGCGCTAGAACTTGATCATTTTAAAAAATTGATTAGTTACATACATACGCGAAACATCAATTCAAAAATATTAAAAAAACTTAATTAAAATCATATTTATTTATTCTAACTACATAAAAATTCTAGCTGCTTTGAAAATATCAAGTGTTCCTTCAACATCGTGTATTTAACTACTTAAATCATAAAAAAATACCTTAATTACTCAAAAATAACTTCAAATAAATATTCATTTGCTAAACATATTGATATAAAAACGTTATTTCATATGGAAAAGCATATATATTGCAATTAAAAGTATCCTAACTACTTTAAAAATAATAAGAAAATCAACAGAACCGAGTATTTAAATCGCATCAAATTTCCTTAATTACTCTAATAAACTATAAGTAAATCCTTGTTAGCTAAAGATATTGGTTTAAACAAATTATTACATTTCTAAAATCATATCTATTTGTTCTAACTGTACTAAAATCTTAGCTGTTTTATAAGTATTAACAATATCTTCAACAGCAAGTATTTAGGTATTTAAATCATATCAATCTTCCTTAATTACTCTAATGAACCTTTAACAAATCCTCATTTGCTGAACATATTGTTTTAAATACGTTATTACATTTGTAAAACCAAATCTGTTTATTTCAACTTAAAAAAATATTTGCTCATAAAAATTATCAACAATACATTCAGCAACGAGTATTTAAATCATAATCAAACTTTCTTAATTACTCTAATGAACCTTAAATAAGTACTCATTAAAAACAATAACAGCTTACAACTCACATGTAGATTTATTTTACGAGAATTTTTCACCGCAGTCAGCAACCGTACTTAAAATGATTAGATCAACGATATTATTTTTTTCCGAAAGATATTTTGTTGGAGAAGTAATCTTTAGAGACATTAATATCCAGCCAACTCCGCCTCCACGTGGTGTAGTTTGATCTTTGATCTGTGTTAGCCTCTGTACTTTAACTATCCTCGATGTAAAAATGTTGGCGCAATTATCTCGAATAAATCACCCAAGAGAATGTGAAATCAGCCAATCAAGGGTACTTAGTTAACCCGTTTTTCTTTTAAATTCCCAAGGCCTTGAAAGAGATAGAATTTACATCCTAGTTCTATTTTTCGTGCCTGTACGAAAAATATGTAAATGTCTATGGAGATAATTAGAAATGCTTGACTTCAAAACTTTGCATATTAAGGTTTATGGGAGAATAATTTTTTGATGAAAGATTTTTTAATGCTTCAGAAGTCATTGATCGATAAATATTTACAAATCTTTCGATAAACTTCGAAACAATTTAAAATATGTGAATGAACATAGACAATTCGTGAAGTAATTTTATAATTTTTCTTCTAAAATATTATTTTTCCTAAACTAAGTAAAGATTTTCGTTACATAAAATGCAAATAGTCAATTTATGAAGGATTTTAAATTTTTGTGCTGACCTATTTGTATTTTACTTAATAAATTTTTAATTCTATATGATAAATATTTAATTTTATTCATAACGTTTCTGCTGAATGTATTTTGACTGGGCTTAGTAGCAAACTGAGATTTTGCTACATTAAATATGTGAATAAACATAGCAATACATTATATATGTTATTTATACTGAACTTATTGAATTTATTCTTTTTTCTGAACATATGTTTCTTGAACTTGGTTGAAAAGCTGCCTTTCTTTATGGGAAATATGCGAATACGCATTAACATTTCATGGATATTTTGTCAAATTTCTATAGACGAACTTGCAAAACTTTCTTTGCTTTAAAAGCCATTGATAAGTAAAAATTTATGACCTTTTTGCTGAATTCGGTAAAAAAATTCAATTTCTTTAAATAAAGTACATGAACTTGCATAGTCGATAAATGTATATTTTTTAACATCACCTAAAACGTATAACAAATTTAAATAATAAAAACCAAAATAATAATAGTCTTCAATAATAAACACCATGAATAAAAAAAACAAAGTTCACAAAAATATTAAACTTATTAATTTAAAAAATAATAGCTATCAATTAAATTAAAGAGTGGATTAAATTTTTATTCCAATAACAAGTAAAAAATGCCATTATATTTTACACAATATTATTAGAATAATTTCTACGCTAATAAAGAAGAACATTACAAGTTTCTTTTAGTTTATAATGTAAGAAAAACCATTTAATTTAAAAGTGGATAGTTTTTTTCTACTTTAACTGTCAATTTAATATTATTAGTCTTTATTTGTATCTTTATCGAACTTCGTGGTGTGTCGTTACCTTTACTTTGCCATCCTTATCATTTATTTTTTCACATCAGTTTTTAATACATTTTACTAATTGTCTTACTAAATGTTCACGTCGTTTTAAATCAATTTCAATTTCCTCTCAAAAGATTACTTTCAGTATTTTTTAAAAGATCTGTATGCTTGAAATCATCAAGAATTACTTTTAATGATAAGCATAATTTAACTTGGAACTGGAAAAAAATATTTCATTATAAAAGCCTTTCATCTTTGTAACATATGAAACACAAAACTTTTATGAAATTCATTTCAGTAACAAATTGTTTTAAAATTTACCAAGCAAGAAAATTGCCTGAAAAATTAGTATTTTCTATTGCTATGTTTCAATTCTACGCCTGAATCAATATAGTTCTCAGTAAACTTTTCATTCAATGAAATTCTATTTCTGAGAAAACCAATTTTCAACAGGAAATTGGAATTTAAAAGCCGTATTTCGCGAACTTAAATTCTTTTATAATTCAAATTACTATAAACACGAAAAAAACGTAATTAATTTTGCTGCATATACATCTAAAGGCTTTTTATAGATATTTGGAAAAATTCATTAAAAGAAAAATATTTTCCCTAATTGAAAACGGTAAAACTCTTTCCTATTTTAATTATATTTTTAAAAAAAATAGCTTGCTTAATTTAATCAGAAGAGCAATATACATTTTTTAACAAAACATTTAAGAAAGGGGTTAATTAATTGTTTTACAGATAATTAAAACAAACTTCTGTAAAATAAGCCAATAAATTTCGGAAACTTTATTATAAGTAGAAAATATTAATCTCTAGATCCATATTTTAAAGAAACATAAATTAAAACAAATAAAATTGATGATTAAAAACCTTATTCTTTCCAATTCTTCCTTCATTACAATTCAATTTTTCTTTACAAAACTTTCGCGAATGAAATTTAATTAAAAAATGGAATGAATTCCTGAGAGAAAACATTGAATGATTAAAAAAAACAAAGTATCACGTCTCTTTACACTGCCCTAAGCCTTGATTAATATTTCATTTCATTGTTGAAAGTTCCTAATTATTGGGTATAATTCGAACTAAAGAATATTTACTAAGTACGTGCAATCAAAAACTGAGTTCAAAGAGCTAATTATTCCCTTTCTTTGAACCGAAGAAATGAAAAAAATCCCTAAAAATTTCTCCAACTTTTCCCCATTGGCGTGTAATAGCTATCTTTTCCCTCAAATCCACAACTCCAGATCTGCATTTGGTCAGTCGTAGCTTCAAGCTATTTGGCTTGATATCCCTTCTACGAGGAAATTAAAACCACGAAAAAGTAATTGCTTCCCCCTTAATTGCAGTTGTGCACAACTGAGAATAATCTCTGTTTATTTTATGATCTCAAGATTCTGAAGTTTATCTTACGAAAAGGCTGTTAAGGAAAGGGTTTTAATGAACTGTTATTTGATTTCTTTTTTTCTCCGATTCTCTTTACTTAAACTATATGATGGATTTAAATTAATTGTTAAGATATCCCCCACGATATTTTAATTTTTTTCTCTCTTTATAACAAGAGAAAATTTATTTTCTCAGAGTTTTATTGATTTTGTTTCCCTTAACTTTCATTAATTTTTGATTTCGGTGGTTAAAACTACTTTTTTTTCTTAGCTTGCATTAGCCGCAAAGTGTGCTTATCTGACTTTATTCACGAGTAGAATTAATTGATTGTTATCATGTGAGATTTTTTTTTTTGATATTTAGTTAAAAGTAATCAGAAAACTCGCCGTTCAGATTTTAATTAATAACATGGTTCTATGCATATGTTGTTAACAAGGTAGGAAATATGAAATTGTTTTCAAAAATAAATGAATCAGAAAGAGATTAAACATTTCCTCAAAGGGGACTTAACTCTCAAATAAACTCTTAAACTTTCAAAGAGGAAATGCAATTATTTAACAATTTTAGATAGTATGATTATAATGAATTAATGTTACTTAAAAATATTTTATGGCCGAAACAGGAACTTGATGCACCCGAGTTAATAATCTAGTAGAGATGTGCAGAACATTGACCGGTATTCTCTACTTAGGTGATTTTTTTTAACAAGTCTATTGCCTGATACACTCTTGCACGTTTAAACTGATGCTTTTTTTCAAAATAAAGAGCCATTAGTATTCTCTACAGTGATGTTGCACACAAACATACATTATCAATAACAAAATTAGGTGATTAAAGAAAAAATTGAGTTACTGAAGAATAAATAACTCAATAAAAAATTTTATTTTTCCTTAGTCGTCTGTTCCATTCTTCGTGATTCTCATATTTTATTATTTGCTTATAGAGCTTTTACATAGTATGAAATTCTTAGGTAAATAATAATTTTTATTATAAAGTGGGTAATAATTGACCTATTTAAAAGTGTTCCTGAACTCCTCAAAGCCTTGCAGATAATACCAGTATCTCTCTCATTGTATGTAACATATATAAACCAATCTATTTACATCAGTATAATTTTACTTATGTTATGTTAAATGTTATTAATGTTAAAGGTTTTTAAATTTTTACTCTGTAATTCCTCCAATGCTCAGTTCATTGATTTCTTCAGCTTCAAAATATATTGAAGTTGAATTCCCCCACATTTTCAATACTAGTTTTAAACCAGATTAGATACAGTGGAGTTTAAAAAGTGCATATTGGTAAAGTTTTATACTATTCAAACCTTATTGTTGAGTAGTGCTCAACTATTACAGCTTCAGATTATTTCTGCTTTTACTCAAGGGGACTAATTTATCGTGAAAACGTGATATGATTTAAGGGCTTTGTGCAATAACAATATTAAGCCACATTTTCAAATTGATCAGTTGTAGCCTTCATAAGAGTGTTTTTAGTAAAAAACATTGCGAATTTTCGGTAGGTAAGAAAAATGTCTCTGAATATTGTGTTTCAAGTATCTATCAAGGAACAATACTAAGGAAAACCTTTAGTAAGAGAGTGGCTTAAGAACTATATTGACCCTAGCTCTTCAATTATGGAGTTATATTGATAGTTTCAATACTAAAACTGCAATAGAATATCTAAACTTATGAAACCAAACTTAAATCAATCGATATTTGCATGAAAGATGTTCCAACATAAAACTAGCTGAGAAACAAAAAGCTTAATACTTTTTCAATTATGTTGTTAAATCGCAGTAAAAATAAAAAATCGTTGATATGAAATCGCAAGTATAGTATAAATTATAGATACTTATAACATACGGAATTTGATGGTGAAATAAGTACACTAAATTATTTCGTAAAACTTAATAGAGATTCAGCCCATAAGATCTGTATATAATATGCAATCACTAAAATTTTTTATCGAGAATTAAAAGTGTGTAGATTCTACAAAAGTTTCACTGTTAGTTCTGTACATGTTCTTGTTCTATCACTGTTATTTCTGTACATGATCAAGTTACCTTCAAAAGCCCTATAAATTTTAACTAGTTTCAGGAGTTAAAAGTTAGTCTTAAGGAAGACGTACATATAAGCGACCTGTTGAAACAATATTTTACAAATTTTAGTAAATTTTTTCTTAAAATATGCATTATTTTGATGGAATTTAAATGAAAAAATTAAGCAAGAAATGCATAACAGTAACTCACCTGTAATGCATTGATTTTCCAGGTACTCAACTTGATGCAGTGACCTACGAAAGGCTTCAGGTGCTGTCCTTCGGTCATGCCTGCTGAGAATACAAGTTTTATTTAGTCGGTCATATCTGGCTGACCGACATACAAAACTGTCTTCCACACTGCATTTCTCCAGACATATGTCCCTGGATTCTATTGCAGTGAGGGGTTTATCATCATATCCGAATAGCTGAACTCCGGGTATTCGATCAAAGGCCCACTGTCTGTGACAAGGTTTGCCTGCAGGAAGGAAAAATAAAATTCAGTTTCCCAATTACCAAGTACACACTTAGAAGATTAGGTTCAACATTGAACCATAACCAAAAATAATTCATTGGTCGTTTGAACATTATTACGGCGCAAATTTTTTGAAACTTTAGAAGGTTGTCAACTGAACCACGGTTCCGTATAAGTTGAACCATAGTACCTTATAATCAAGTTTAAGAAGTTTGGCGTAAAACCAAAATTAAAAATGCCAAAAATTAACACGGTTTTATCGCTCACGAACGGCTTCATAGCTATTTTAAGTCTAGCACACCATAATTTTTAAAATTGAAATTATGCTCAAAGAATAGCTTGAAGCCGTGATTTAACTGTTCAGAGCTAAAGTTTAACTCTTCAGGATCTTATAAGTGTTTTAGAATAGCAATTATGCACTAAGGACTGATTGAAGCAACGATTTAACCCTTAAGAACTACAGTTTAAATCTACACGGCTTTTTAAGAGTATTAGGATTGAAATTATGCACTATGAACAGTTTGTACCAATGGTTTAAGTATTGAGAGCTACGGTTTAACTCTACATTAAACTTAACTCTACATGTTAGGAATACAATTTTTATTAAAAACAATTTGAATCAATGATTAAACTGCTGAACGATACAGAACTCTAAACAGGGGTGATTGTGAGCCTAACTCAAAAATAGTGAAAATTTCTTGAGTAAAATTATTAATGACGCATTTCAAAAAATTAATGCCTTTATAAATTTAAATCATTTATATTTTCAAAGCATGAAATTCTAAATAAATTATATGCAGCATAATTTAAATGAATAATTATTTATAAGTTTACTTTTATCTCTAATCACATTTATTATTATACCAGAAAAAATATTTACAAATGAAAGAGATGCCAAGTGTAAATTCTAGTTCTAATATTTTTAAATAAAATATACAAGAATTTTTATACATAAATGTGATCGATGATTTCTTGAAACTTCTGGACCTTGGATTTCCGAAAACTTCCGGATCGCGGTTAGCGAAAAATACGGAAATCCGGATTTTTTCCAGAGCACAATCATTTCTGTCTATATAAATAAAAGTTTCTTCCTCTTGTATCCCACTTTCAGAATTAATTATTTTTTCTTCAAGCAATTATTTATTTTACAATTCAGTTAATTTTTCTCTTGAATCATAACAATTATGATGAAAATTGAATAATGAAAAAACAAATGATGACTGAAAAACAATCACGGGGGTAGGTGAGTGAAACGACAGAAAAAACATGTCCATGCATTAAACAAAAATGATAAACTTAAATAACTTTAATACAGTTTAATAAAACTTAGTTTCAAATACCAATATTAAATACACATATACTAATGATGCATATAAAGAGATGGATATCATATAATGCATGTAAAACAATGTATCAATACACACTTTATATGTTTTCAAATTCAATAATGTGTGTAATCTCTTATTTATCTAAGAGTCAAGATATTTTACTATTCTATCGAAACATAACTGAAAAAGAAAACTGCATAATTTGCTTTTTTGCGATGAATATATGTTTGGATTTAAATCCAAAAATATATCGATACCGGCAAAAATAAGATTTTTTGAAAAGAATAAGATATGCTTTCATTCAAATGAACAGGAAAAATGGAAGGAAAAAAAAAGCATGGCATTCATGAATAACATAAGGGAAATTGATATTCCGAAGACATTTCCCAGAAATATGTACTCCTTGTATTGATTTGAAAACTATTCTTTTGTTGAAACAAAAATTACTTCGATAACTAAAACTTATTTTTTGTTGTGGAAAATAACAAAAACAGAATCATTTAACATACAGAGTGAAGTTTTAATTTAGTTTTTATGAAAAGAAAATATACACAAACATAAAAACGTATTGGTTTTTATTGTAAAATATTTAATCGAAAAATAGGGAGATATATCTGTTATTTCTGATGGTTTTGAAAAAATATCTTTTATCAAATCTCGTTTCATTAGGAAGATTCCAAAATATAAACGCCAAATGTCTTCCTGAAATTTGATCTTAAAAAATATTTCTTTCAACTCTCTGTTTTATTTTTTATATTTGTAAACACAACTCTGTAAAGACAAATTAACTCTGGTTGCTTTTATGTAAAAAAGTTACTTCTACTCAAATTAATTACTATTTATGTAGTAGAACTTATAGAAAAATGACTAAACCATAATATCAATATAAACATAAGTATTTAAATATATTTATAACTATAATGATGCATATAAAGAGATGCATATCATATGACATTATATGATACACATGAAGCTTATCTTTACCATATAATGCATAGAAAGTATGTGCAACGATATCTATTTGCAACTTTAAAAATGTATATAATCTCTTATTTGTTTAAGAGTCGAGATATTTTTTCGTTACAAAAATTGTAATATTCCCAAATAAATCTTTAATTCAAAATATTGTAAAATCTCATTCTCGATGATTATGATGATTATTAAGGATCACTCAATACATGTTAACTAATTTTTTCTTACACATTTTCTTTCATTGAAACTTATATGAAAACTTAGTCCTTGAAATTTGCGCTCTGCAGTTCTGAATTTTATATATGGAGAAATTTTAATTTCTAAACGTTGATAAAAAAAATCTAGTAGTTTTTTATTAAATTTTTGATTTTTATTAGATTTAATTTTTATTAATTTCATAAAATTATTAAATTTTGATTTGTACAAGTAAGCATTCTAATATACGAAAAAGAAAATAACTCTATCTAAAGAAATTCTATCTTAGGAAAATAACGACATCCGGTGTACTAACAGAGAGGCTGTTGTCTCACATGTTTCACATACATATACGCGTGTATATATATGTGAACTCTCTCTTTGGTGTACATAATATATATATATATATATATGTAAGTAAAAATCATTAATTAAGGGAAAATATAATAAAGAGCGCTAAATAAATAAAATTTTATTTTAGAATCAATGCAAGGCTCTGAACTACAAACTTCCATCATTTCTTACTTTAACTTTTTACCTTTAGAATTAATATTTTGGTTTAGATACATTTAGAAAAATTGAAACATATAAAAACTAACTACATAAATTAAATTTTGATGTGGATTCAAAATCAGACTCAGAAGAGAATTGCGGCATTTCGTGGTTTCTTTTCGTTTTTAAATTTTTGCAGTAAAGGCATTAGTATTTTAATTTGGTTACATACATTTGGTAAATAAATTTGGTTACATACATTAAAATATGTTTTTTTAATTTGTTATTATTCCTTACTGGTCTGTGCGGAGTTTTTACACTCCATCGCGAATGATGTACACATCAAGTACTGCTGCTACAAATAAATAAATAAAATAAAACACATATTAAAATTTTAAGGGAATATAATAATCCTAAATAACAGCATTTTAAAATGTTTGAATTTGAGAACAATTATAATAAACAAAAAATATTTTTAGCGCGTAAATAAATTTAATTCACAACTGCCCTTTTTATACCCGTTAATATAGTAATTTTTTCAATAAACATCATACATTTCGTTGATAAGTTAATGATAAGTGCAACTTAAAAGTATGTATATACATTGATTGTTAAACACATCTTATCATAACTATTTTTACGATGGTAAAATACACCATACGTACTATTACACCATACGTATACACCATACGTATGTTACTATTTACATTGTATGAAGAGAAAAAAAAACTAACGATACTTTAAATGTTACAAACTTAGTTATATAATATGTTACTTATGAAATTCTGTCATAAAAACTTAAATTACCCAAGATAAGTAAATTAATTTGGATTGGAAGAAAATACTTTCATAATTAGTTTATTTCAAAGTATATCTAAGAATTCATTTAACAATATATATGAAGAAGTTCAGAAATATGTCGACGTTTCATCCTGGTAATATGCTTAATTATAATATATAACGCGATTAATTATTTACCTAATTAAAAGGCAGTAGCAGTAATTGAATAAATTAAGAAAAATATTACAGCTATCCATTCGCAAGGTTAATTATTTAAGGGTACATATATAAAGTACATGCGATTTATTTATTAGAACCGAAACATCGATGAAAACGTCATTGCATTAATATAAATAAGGAATGCTTTTTTCAAACATTGCGTTTCGTCAGTTTTCTTACAAGTACTTTTTTATTATGAATATAAATTTAATTAGCAAAAAGCAATGTATTTTCATTATTAATTTAAGTTAGGAGTAATAGGTTTAAATGAAAATATTATTAATCGCAAGTGCTACTTTACTTTATTTAATAAATAGGGCAGTAAATATTTGATAATCTTTATTTATTTAAAACTAATCATGCCGTAAATTGTTGGGTCTAAATTATTTAACTTAAAAATGTATCTTCCGATATTTGAATTGTAATCTAATTATTTATAAAAATATAAATAAAAGGAAAAAAATTTTCCAAGAAAAATAGAAAAAAGGAATCTAAAGAAATATCAAGAGCCTTATCAATATTGTACAGAATATTTCTTAAAGACCACTCTTAGTATTTATGTATTTATTTTTAGTAAATTTTTCGCAAATGAAGGCATATATATGCCTTCATTATATATATATATATATATATATATATATATATATATATATATATATATATATATATATATATATATATATATATATATATATATATATATATATATATATATATATATATATATATATATATTATTAGGGCAGATTATATTTTAAGTCCTAAAATCAGACTAAGAAAAGAATATTTTTCGTAAACGTAAACAAAGCGGAGGAGGAGGATGGAGATTGGTCGAAATCTTAGAACTCCTCTCCTGACAAAGTGAAAGCTTAGAGGTTAATTTTATTTTTTGCGTAATTCGCCTATCTCGAGATTTTTTGCCACGCAAAAAGTTAAGTAATTTCTAATAAATATTTTTTTATTTTTTATTTATTAATTTTAGTAAAAAAAATTTTGAATATTAAAGGCATAAAAATTTTTTACGTTATTTTAAATAATGTAATTCTACATGGCAAAATACACAATTAGAGCGAAATCGAATAAAAAGTAATTGAGAAATTGAATTTTGAAAATACGATTTTCTTTCTTTCTTTTTTCTAGTTTTGATGTTCTCAGTACAGAACATCAAAACTAGTTTTACAGATATACCGGTGTGTTTCAAATTTCTGTTTCTCAACTCCTCTTTCTATTCCTGAGGCAATCAAACCATTTTTGCTGTCTTATACACCAGACCTCTTTAATACTAATTTGTCTGCTTTCAACAGAGTGAGTGTGTTTTTTTTCTCCTAAATATTAATTTGCGACTATTCACACGTATATCCTGATTTCCGTTTCGATAATGGTTCAAAATATTAACCACATTAAGAATTTTAAAAAAAATTTTAAGAAAATTTGCAGAAATACCATCAACACAGCGTATAAATAATTACTTATACATCATTGAATAAATCGTAAAGTGCGCTAAATAAAATCAAAACATTTAAGAACTTTTCAATTAGTATTTATATTGTCACGAACATGGACATTATTAATAGTTTTGAATATTAAATTTAAATATGCTCACTAGTTGGTATTAAAATGCGAAATTGGACATAAAAAAGCATTTCATAATAAACTTGCTTTCGGTTTTCTACATAATTTGGAGTCTGGATCAAGTTTGAATGAAAAAAAAGTAAAATATGCCGAAAATTCCGGTTTTCACTTATACGATTAGTATATGGCTCTACATATTTGAAAGGGCTATAACTAAAAACTACTTTATGAATCGAACTTTTTAACAAGTCTTGCTAAATCAGCGATCAAAATATATAAAGGTTTATGCGACTTAAATATGAAATTAGCTCTGAAAAAATATAATTAAATTCCTATATTGTAAAAAAAATGGAATAATGTTCCAAACAACCCAATATAAAGACCATCACCCTACCATTAGTACAAAATAAGATTTAATACGTTCTAACTTTAAAAGAATTCTAAACATCTACAAACACTCCATCCCTTCAACCGTGGACAATCAAAATATTCTTAACTGCCTTTTCTGATTTCTGATCGTTCATCAAATACAGGCAACCACCTCCTCGTCATCAAGACATACTTCTTGGAGATGAAGCCTTTCTCTCTTATCCAGAAAAATAAAAGATTGCCTGCTATTTGCAGACGAGCTCTCTTTCCCGAGTGGTTCTATTTTTCCCTTTTCCCAAGACATAGAAAGCAACACGACTACAGAAGTGAAAGTAAATAATCCCCACTTTCCCCTACGCCTTGATGGAAAAGTAAAAGTGAAGAACCGAGGACAAGATGTTCCGCTGAAACACGAGGTAGGTTTCTTTCACAAAAAATAGCTTTTCATCATTTCTTAGCTTTGCGTTTTCTCGCCATTCTTGAAATAAATGCACCGGTTGATACTCATGAGGGTATTGAAGATGTATTTTTTTTCTTTCTGTCGTAAAGATGCATAAAGCGTATGAAAAGAAACGATTCCATTAAAATAAATAAAGAGCTCAATTGTGGATGTTTCAGTGTGGAGCAAAGATGATTGAATGTTACTTAAAGACATCAAAATTTCATTAAGGGATGAGAAAATATTTTTTTCATAAACACATTTCGTGGTTTAAATTTATTTTTTTAAATGTGGTGTTACAAAAATTGCTATTGAAGATGTTTCGCGAAGTTGAAAATAAATTTTTGGGGATCAACTCATTTTAAGATATTAATGCGATACAAAACAAAAAACACTTCTTTTTACAACTGTGAATTCCATACTAGATGATTTTTTTTTCAAAGTATCAAAAACCACGACTGTCATGAATGATTGTCATTTGGTCAAAACTAAAATCAATTTTAATTCTACCAAACCTTTTTTATTGAAAAATGCATTTTGAAACGTGAAGAGGTTTTGTTAAGATTGGGTGGTATATTTTTCATTATTTTATCAACAAAAAAAAATCAAAAAAAAATTTTTTTGTTAATGTTTTCAAAGAAAGAAAAAGAAAAAAAAATATAAAAATGAAAAGAAATTTAAAAATTTAAAAGAGAAATTAATTTTTTTAATATTAAAGAGACATTAAAAATAAACTATAATATACAACTATTTTTATCCAGAATCTCATGAAAATATTGAAAGATAGTTTCAAAAATTGTAGTTGATCAAGTTAGTTTTGTTATCGAAAGTAACGATCATCACATAACAAACGGTCATCAACATAGTTTATTATTTTTCATAGCCGGTGCTGAACAGCCAACCTAATTCTGAATTTATGACAATCAATCTTCAACTCCCTAGATTTATAATTTTGAACCAAACCCAAAAGACAAAGGAACTCCTGGATCAAACATTGGGATAAGCTAGCCTTCGTGCCGGATATTTTGATGGAACTAATCCTCACTAAAACCACAGAAACCTGAAAGATGGCAAAGGGATTCTAAGAAATGATCCTTTTACTATTGAGAATATTTTTCGGTAGCATCAGGAGCATGCGAGGGCCCAGGAACAGCTGGGAGCAGAAATTGTATCAACCAATCAACCCTGGGAATCGAACCTTGGCATCTGGTTTATCCCTAGTGCCACAGCAACTCTAACAAACATATTAAAGCAAACAATTTAATCAGAGCACTTTAACTAATTTCATAGTTACATATTTATATTCTATTTGCTAAGGGTAATTTTAAACCACATCAATCATTGTTGAATAAAATATAATTTTTAATTCGTTTAATTTTCAAAAGAATATAAGCATGAAAAGAAATAGCTTAGTTGGGAAAAAATAAAAATAAAAATTAGGGAGAACGTGAATTCATGAAGCAACTTCCTAGAATATTCCCCAACAACCCTAAATAAAAACACATACCCGCCATCTCGCTATCACACTTAACTACATTTTATAATCAAACTAAGCTGATTTTCCCAATTCACAACATGTTTCATAGTAAAAATATTAATGTTTGGCTTTGAACAGTAATGCAAACAATAAAAAAATTCTAACAATAACAGGATTGCAATTTTTTGAATTTACTGTAGAATTTGCATTTCTGAGGAATAATTTTTTAATTAATTGGATCCTTTTTTCTCCTAAATGTTCAATACTGTTGGTTGTTTGTACACAAAGTTTTAATACTGTAGTTTTAAAAACTCCATTCTAAATATTTATGTATACAGTGTGATAAAAAGAGCAGTGCTACAACTTAAATAACCTCTGATTTATAAATCTCGTTATCTAGCACTAAGATCCTATCTTAATGGTTCAAGAATCTGGCCTCAAATGTGCAAATTAATTAGCATAGATGATATTTTAAGATACGAGACAAAGTTATCCAGATTGATCCGCATTGCGGTAATCCAACTTAAGTCATTGGTATTAAAAGAGAACACTACATTTCCTGATATCTCAGATATACCGTTATGAAATTACTAGATTTTATCAAACACTTCGAAATCACTTTACACTATTTTGTAACAAATAAAATTTGAATTCAAGCCAAAATCTTTTCAAAAGCCTAATTTGAAACCAGTAAGTGGCTATTTTTTTCGTATTCTTATTTCCGTAAGTCAAGTTCCTAATGATATTAAAAATTATTAAAACCATTTTGTCTTCCAAAAAAATAATTATGTTAAAAATTGGATCCGTTAAAAAAAAATGGATTCTGAAAATCCAAGAAAATGACGGAAGGATAAAAAAGACTATCTAGGACACACATTTAACCTAGCCGATTAGCCGGCTGGAAAGGGGATTCTAAACCAGGATCCGTTTACCATTGAGAATATTTTAAGTCAGCAACGAGAGCAGGCGAAGGCGAGCAACAAGCTTTGAGCAAAAATTGTATCTACCAATCAACGCAGGGATTCGAACCTGGGTGATCTTATTAGGAAACGTCCGATCTATCCTTTGAGTCACATTAGCGTTACATGGTGAGGCAAAATATGAAAACCTCTTTAGAGGTTAGCTCGAAAGCAAGGGGATTCTGACCCAAGATTGAGGATATATTAAGTCAGCATTGCGGTCGGTGCATGCCGTAAGCATAATTTGTTTCAGCCAGCCACCGCTGGGATTTGAACCTGGGACATTTCATTGGGAGATGAGCTCTCAGGTGAGATAAAGTTTTATGCTAGCGCAGTGGTCTGATTCCAGCATTTGAATAATCAGTCATAGCCAGGTATCTAAGCTGGGCTGTCTGAATCAGATATGGAAAATTAATGAAAACAAAGACACGATTCTATGAGTTTTAGATAAGAGAAAGAATTATTTGTCCATTTAGTCTGCTACACAAAACTCAAATATAGAACGTTCAAAAGTTATAAAGAGATAAACCTGTTAGAAAAAATTTCGTGAATCGCTCCGCCCTTCTCAAGAAATATATAAAATTAAAGCTTTGCCCAGTATTGTTCTGTTTAAGTTTAAATTCATTTGAACAAACTTCCATAGGCTAGATCCAAACCTGTCACATCTATATCAGACACAAAAACTGTGCATTGTCTTATTTTACAAGTTCATCTTCAAGCAGTAAAAGAATAAAATAACTTGATTTTATCGAGCTTTTCAAAATCACTTTCTCCATAAATACAACGATAAGGCTGGATAACAAACCAAATATTACTTTAAACCAAAAATCAGTTTAAAGCACATAAACGACGATTTCTTTATCTCATTAAAGCTATTTTCTCACTTAAAAGTTTTTGTTGATAGTGGGGAAACTATTAAAACCATTTTGTCTCCCAAACAAATTAATCCTCCTTTGCGCAAGACAACTTGAGAACAGAACCTGTAATGTAAAGAAAACAGCTAGGGAGGACAAAAACAAACAATCAAAGACACACTCTAAATGTGATAATCCCTCGAGTTTTGTATTTGAGAAAGAAAAAAGAAGAGAAAAGAATTCTTCGTCCATTTAGTGCTATTACAGACAACTCAAACACACAATGTTCAATGGAAACCAAGAAGATAAACAGAACGTTCTGCATGAAACTTCTTCAAAAAGCCGTTAGCCTTAAGGCACTATGGTGTCTCCTTCTTTTCACGAGACATCTTAAGTGTTTAACCAATGCTTATGAAGAAGGAAAATACAAACTTTGGACAAGACTTACAGGCAGTTTTCAGGTTTGTTTGGATTTGCAGTATTGGGTATGATTTTGAAATATCAGAAGGGGAGATTTTTTGGTTTAGTTGAATTTTAATGCTCAGGAATTTAAAATGGTATTTACATTGTCATTGACGATATATTCTTCAAATATAAATTGGTTTACGACAAATGATTTTGTGTTTCATTTTAAAAAAAATCTTATATATATATAAAAACTAAAAAGAAAGAAAACGCGGATAAAATATAAAGATTTTTTGAAAGAGGAGAAAAAGTTATTAAAATAAAACATTTTTAAAAAACATTTAAAAAAAAGTAAAAATTCGGAAAACAAAATAAGGAAAATATATAATCTCGGCATCAGCTCACACGATGATATCCGTGAAAAAGAGTGCTTTCCAATGTTATCTAAATATAGCCAAAGCAAAATATATCAATACTGTAGTGTGAGGAGTAGTGTCTTAATTACTGTAAAATACTATCAAATACCTGAATTTAGAAGAAAAAAATTATTACCTTTGTTTCATTCTGTGTTCAAACTTCAAAACACATTTCAAAGTAATGAAGAGCTTAATTACACTTTCACACTTTAAATTAATATATAAGGGTTGCTTAGATAACAAATGGAGACATTTGATTCCAAAAGAAGTATGTCATCGACAGAAGTACCAAAACTTCAGCATAATTAAGAAATGTAAGAAGAATGTAAAGTTAAGAATGTAAGAAGAAAGATTAGCTTTTTCACGTGGGATACAGTAAAGTCGTACAAAAAAAAAAATGCATCCAGTGCGCAAACTATTACAATTCTTAGTGGACGTAAGTGGTTACGCAGTCCCTTTACTGAGCAGTACAAATATCATAAGTAGTAAACCTAAAATTCAATAGTCGGAAGAAATTGATTCATTGCAGATCACGGAGTTAGCTTTTCTGTTTTTTAGCAGACCACGGCTCACGAAAGCTTTAACACTGTTTGTTCATAACCGCTTGTCTCGTAATATCAGGCACTCATCTAAAAATGTCCACAATGAGCTCCCTTTCTGGCATCCTGAAATCGAAGTTCTGTGAATTGTTCCATAAATTTCGAGAATTATTCTATTTCGTGCATTGTTCTTCGGGTCCATCTTAACGTGACATTCCATACACTTTTAATGGTTTCATGAGAACTTATAAATCAGGCAAAGCTGTCTGCGATACACTTCGCTTACCTAAATTCCTAACCCTCAATGTTAGGACAGCCGTAGCTTCTTCTCTTACCTAAATTCCTAAACTTTAATGGGGGACAGCTATAGCTACTGTCTTTTTAATACAATCATGGCATCCACTTTTTTATGCGCAACCCTTGAATGTTTCATATATATTGAGAATCACTTAAATAAAGTTTTCTAGTCCTTTATTCATAATATCTATATAAATAAATAATTCTATAAACTTAATTTTAGACGTTGTACAAAAATTTGAAAAAGAAATATTTTTGGATAATAGTTGGTGGATGTTAAAGTACATAAGGTAATTCAAAAGTCCAAATGTATATATATATATATATATATATATATATATATATTAATAGAATTACGTAGCATATTTATCATGTTTTAGAAGTTATATTTAGCTGGTATCTTATAAAACTAAACCTAGAAAAAAATTATCCCGATGTTTGTTATAAATGTGACACTTTGCATTATTGTAATTGATGTAAACTTCAAAACTAATAATAAAAATACACATGCAGCTAGCCAATCCTTCATGATAAGACCTTCATACCTACTACATAATATAATTTAATACATTACTAATTCCCATGCTTAATAAAAACAAAACATTACTACTTAGATAAGAAAAACTCCACTACATCCTAATCCTCTACTAAGAATATAATCAGCTTACCTCCTAAGCAAATCTTTCGGTGATAACTCCACGCACTGCTATGTTCCAAAGGTCCCATTAGGGGCAGGGTCCGAGCGTCCCCCCGCAATAAGACACACTTTTGATCCTCATGGTCAATGAAATAACCCTCACAGAGGTCACTTTCCAGACACTTACGGTAACAAGCTGTCGGTGCTGTCTTGGAGAGGAATTCCAACGAGCCAACATGGTCCAGTTCGTTGCCTGGCAACCTCAGTCCAGGCGTCCTCTCAAACGTCACTCGCCCACTGGTACAGTTGCCAGATGATGAAACTGTTAGGAAGAGAATTGATGATGAGATCGGGACATAGCATTAATAAAATAATCATGAATAAGCATGCGATATAGTTAGTAGTAGCGAGCAGAGTCTAAAACGGTTGGAGCATGATGGTTTGATGGAATGAGAATTGTATCCTGCGGTAGAGAACATGATAATATGCAAATGTCTGAATCGAGCTAAACCGGACAGAATGGGGTATTTCACGCTACTGTGCACTATAATCGTAGAATGCATACCACATCAAGCATCGTCTAATTTCTGCATTTGCCCATCAGTAATTCAGAGGTTTCAAGAGGCTGTATACATTTAAACATGGCATTTTGCTTAAAAAAATTTATCGTTTTGTTTTAAAATAGAATTTAGAACACCTTGTAATTTTCCACACAATGCTATAGTTTTTAATTAAACTTAAAATTTTTTTATGTTGGAACTTTGTTCGCAAATTTTATTCGAAATTTACTAAAATGACGTACCTAGCTAGAAAATACAGAAAGTTGTGAATATATATATATATATATATATATATATATATATATATATATATATAGAGAGAGAGAGAGAGAGAGAGGGGGGGGGGGAGACAGAGAGCGAGATCCAGTTAGGAATGCTTGGACATTATTATAACCCTAAAGCAATAAGATTTAGTGATTTTTATATTTTTCATTGTAATATTCAGTTGGGATTCGCATTTTTTCGCTATAAATTTATAACTAAAATTTATTTTTTTTCTGTTTAAAGTGTTTTTTCTTTTAGTTAAATAAAAAAAAATAACTTACATGCATACAGAATTTTCTTTCATTCTATTCAAAAGCTTTGCTTAACTCATTGCCGCAATTGTGACAACGGTGTTCTTTTTGCATACATATTTTCTGACCCTCTAATTACAACCGAAAATACACTCTATAACAAAAAAATCGACGCACCAAGAAGCAATCATCCGATTGCTTTGAAATTTCGTGTGCTTGAATGTTTTGAACAGATATGGCTGGAATGATGCCGACTGGGGACGTATAGTCTTTAGCGACGAATCCCGCTTCCAACTGTGTCCTGACGATCATCGAAGACGTGTTTGGAGATGCACAGGGCAGAGGGGGATCCTGCCTTCACTATTGCACCCCACGCCAGTCCTCAACAAGGCATTATGGTCTGGGGTGCCATTTCCTTTGACACCCGGACCCCTTTGGTCGTCATTAGAGGTACACTTACTGCACAGCGGTACGTTGACGACATCCTAAGACCTGTTTTGCTACCGTTCCTTTTGCAGCGCCCTGGGCTGGTTTTTCAGCAGGGCAATGCCAGACCGCATACGGCACGTGTGGCTGTGAACTGTCTGCAAGCTTGTCAAACTCTTCCTTGGCCTGCCAGATCACCGGATCTCTCTCCCATCGAGCATGCCTGGGATATGATGGGAAGGCGATTGCATCTGGCACGGAATGTTGATGACCTCGTTCGACAATTGGATCAAATTTGGCAGGAAATACCGCTAGAGACCATCTGGGATCCCTATCGGTCTATGCCACGCCGTGTGGCAGATTGCATCCAGGCTAGAGACGGGTCAACACCTTATTGAACTTGTTACTGTAACTCTACAATAAATTATCCAATTGTTCTGAAATTTTAATCATTCACTATTCTGTACGTCGTCTTCCTATCCACCAATTTTCGTTTTAATCGGACAACTCCTTCTTGATGCGTCGATTTTTTTGTTATAGAGTGTATATTTGGGCATTTTTCAATTAGATAAAATAACAGTCTAATAGTTACTGAAAAAAATCTTGTCAGATTATCAGAATTATATTTGTACTACATTATAAAATCCGAAAAAAAGTAGTTTTTTCGATTTTATATAATGTAGTACAAATATAATTCTGATTATCTGATGACATTTTTTCTCGATCATATTCCAAAAAATGTATCGAATATTGATTTTATAAATTAAAGAAATTTTAATGATGAATAACTGTTTCATCTGAAAAACTGCGAATAAGATAATGCAAATGAAAGAATGCAAATGAAATAAGAGAATGCAATTGAAAAAAAAAAACTTGTTTGGAAGTGTACCAGGTTTGAAACATTTTATCTTTATCGCAGAAAAAGATACTGGTGTTACATGGTATATCACAATCTCATAACCATAATGTATTAAAACGCTAACTTCAATATTTCAACTAATTAAAACAAAATAATGAAAAAGCTTAAAAAATATATTTGATAAGCATTCTGCGTCAAAGGGTTAAACTTTGTGTTTGCTTGACATTGAAAATTTTGAGGTTCTTTAAATGATATTGACTACGTTTTCGCACTAAATACTTAATTTATCATATTGAGCACATATTTGCTTAATAAACAAACTATTATTATTATAAATTAACAAAATGTCGTTATTTATTAAATAAGGAAATATAATAAACAATATAAATATACACAGAAACTCAAAAACATAGCAAAAGCAAATCTCCTCGAGGAAAACAAATGTCTTGCTTTTTAAATAAATTATAAAGAATGATGAAATAGCGAACATTTATTTGTTAAAACGAATTTTTGATAAATGAATCTTTTGTCATATTTTGTTGTCATATTTTCTTTTGAATATATTTAAATGGAATTTATTATTATTTTTACAAAACTAAGTCTAATATATTTAATGTCGTGATTGCTTTATTCATCATACTCAAGAAATTCCAGACAAAAATAATATTTTTCTAAGAAACAGAAACCAGACAAATTTCATTAATATGTCTACTACTTATAACTACAAGGAAATTAGTTTTTGGTTGAATAGCAATACTTCAGTCATGTACTTCATAGACTGTTAATTAAAAACCCCTTTTATTTCATACATACTATGCCGAATAATAAATAAATTAAATACGCGAAATTATTTATTGTATACCAATTAAAAATTCTTAAGTTTGGCTGATTGTAGTATTTTTAACAAAATCAAAACTCTTGATGATAGCTTTTCAAATATCTTCAAGATATAAAAGAAAGCTAGACATTAAAAATATGGAGGACGACTAATTAGACTCAAGAAGGAACAGGAAGCATATTTGTTACTTTTATTATTTAAAATTTGTTAATTATCGACTAATTAGTAACATTTGTTAAATACTATTATTTAGAATAAAATATGTCTATATAATTAAAAAAAAAATTTTAACTTGAGATTTTATAAAAAAAGAGCATAATTTTTACAGAAAAAAACATATTTAACGAATTGTTTAGCATATTATATTACACAGCTTTGATTATTATTTGTAAAAGCATTTCGATGAAAACAGTTTTTCCACCGTTTCAATATTTGTAATTAGCGTTATGTGATAAATAGTTTTATTTTTTATCATTCTGATTCAAAATACATTGTTTTTGGTAGTTATACTAATCAATGAATAAACAGTCTTTCAATCACAGCGCGTTTGAGAAGTAAAAGCGGCTGGTGCACAATGATGACCATATTTCTACAATGTCGATCTCAAAATTGTGAAGCCTTAACTAACCTGACCCTCTTAGTCCTCAATAGGTTGAAGCGAGAGTTCTATATTTTCCATGTTTTTTAAATGAAAAATTTCTGAAAAATTGTCTTTATTCTAAATGCAGTTTATATAAAGTTTAAAAGAAAATTTCATTGAAATTAAACAAATTGAGTCACCCCGTAAAAAGAAACCAAAAGAAACTTAAAAAAATGGGGAAATATATTTTAAAAAAAAATCTTTTAGCTTTATAACAATGTTACATAATCATTAACATATAAAACTTCAATTAAATACTTTTATTTCCGAATCGTGTATAATTAATTTAAAGTGCAATTTTCTCGAAAAATCTTTTTTAATCAATATTTTATTTACTCGAGACTAAATTTGAAAGCAAAAAAAAGTGAAATTTCTCGAAAACCAAACCTATTTAGCCTGTCCTGAAAATCAAATTATATCAGGAATGACACTATTTTTCTCTTTACAATTTCCCATGAGATACCACTTCAACTTTCATTGCAACACTAAAAGCTGCGAGAGTCTGTCCAGGTTTATGATTAGCAAATAGACCTTTAATTAAATATTTTTTTATCACAATTATTTCGTAATAATTGAAATTATATTTTTCCAAGAAAAGAATTCTCATTTAATCAAAGTTTTATCTTTACAAACACTTTGAAGTTAAAAAAAATGTGGAATCGAAACTTCTCGAAAACCAAACAGATTAAATTAGCCCACTCAGAAACTCAAATTAAATGAGCAACGAAATTTTAATTTTTCTCTTACCAATTTTCTCTAAGATACCTTTTTTATCTTCCTTTATTGGAACGCTTAAGTCCACTGCCAAATCGCACCAGATTTATCATTCACAAATAGACCTTCAATGAAATCAGTTTTCGTACAAATTAATTTAATTAATAATTAAAGTTATACTATTCTAAGAAAAATGTTCCCATTTTATCAATCTTTCATTCTCTTTTCGCTACAATTAATTGTATAAAATAAAAAATTTCAAAAAAAAGTGAAAGTGAAACCTTTCAGAAATCAAACAGATTGAATCAGCAAACAGAGAGAAAGGAAACTCAAATTATGGACGAAAATTTTTCTCTTACCAATTTTCATTATTTGAGATGCCAATTTACATTATTTGGGATACCAATTTTCATTATTTGAGATACCAATTTTCATTATTTAAGATACCAATTTTCATTATTTGAGATACCAATTTTCATTATTTGAGATAACAATTTTCATTATTTGAGATGCCAATTTTCATTATTTGAGATGCCAATTTTCATTATTTGAGATACCAATTTTCATTATTTGAGATACCAATTTCCATTATTTGAGGTACCAATTTTCATTATTTGAGATACCACTTTCAACCTTTAATACTACGCTCAAGTCCATTGCACAAATAGAGCCAGATTTATCATTAACAAATATACCTTCAATTGAAATTTTTTTATAAGAATTATCACATAATTAATTGAAATTATACTTTACTAAGAAAAGTCTTTTTTTTTATCTAATTTTCATTATCTTTATTTTACTATCAACTTGAATGAACATTAAAAATTTAAAAGTAAAATGAAACCTTTTGAAAACCAAACAGATTGAATCAGCCCGCTCAGAGAAATAAACCTCTAATTCAATAATGGACAAAATTTTAATTTTTCTTTTCCCGATTTTGCCCCCCACCCCCCACTTTTAACACTGCACTTGAGTCCATTGTTCAAAAAGAGCCAGATTTATTATTAACAAATAAACCATCAATTGAACATTTTTTATCTGAATCATCGTATAATAATTAAAATTATACTTTACTAAGAAAAGTTTTTTTTTTATCAATCTTTATTTTACTATCAATTTGCATGACCATAAAAAAAGGAAGAAAAAAAAACAAACAATGAAATCGAAACATCTGGAAAACCAAACAGATTGAATCAGCCCGCTCAGAGAAATAAACCTCAAATTCAATTATGGACAAAATTTTAATTTTTCTTTTCCCGATTATGCCCCCCCCCCCCACTTTTAACACTGCACTTGAGTCCATTGTTCAAAAAGAGCCAGATTTATTATTAACAAATAAACCATCAATTGAACATTTTTTATCTGAATCATCATATAATAATTAAAATTATACTTTACTAGGAAAAGTTTTTTTTTATCAATCTTTATTTTACTATCAATTTGCATGACCATAAAAAAAGGAAGAAAAAAAAACAAACAATGAAATCGAAACATCTGGAAAACCAAACAGATTGAATCAGCCCGCTCAGAGAAATAAACCTCAAATTCAATTATGGACAAAATTTTAATTTTTCTTTTCCCGATTATGCCCCCCCCCCCACTTTTAACACTGCACTTGAGTCCATTGTTCAAAAAGAGCCAGATTTATTATTAACAAATAAACCATCAATTGAACATTTTTTATCTGAATCATGGTATAATAATTAAAATTATACTTTACTAAGAAAAGTTGTTGTTTTTTTATCAATCTTTATTTTACTATCAATTTGCATGACCATAAAAAAGAAGAAAAACAAACAATGAAATCGAAACATCTCGAAAACCAAACAGATTGAATCAGCCCACAGAGGAAAGTGAAAGTCAACTAGAAAGATGGACGAATCATTTGAATTTTTCATTTACCTGTCTTTCTGGATGTACCACTTCCACCTCCCTACAACGACAAAAGTACCATATAACAATACACATATCTGATTAACTTGAAGTCAGCAGATTTATTCTTTAGAATAGGGAATGAAGGGAAGGGGAGGCTTTGCGGTATAGTCTGTAACGAGTTTCTTCCAGAAGAAAAAAAAAGAACGTAAAAGAAAATGAAGATCTTCCTCATCCGTAGAAAACTCTGTGTGGTTCCAATTGCGAATTTCTTTCTTTTGTTCTTATTCTGAGCCATTCCTCTTTTCGAAGTGAGACGCGGAGAATTCAATTAGAAAGTTAATCTATTCTCCCCAGAACTTCGACGGCAATTCACCCCTTTTGCTTTTGCCTTGCTGTTCTTTTTTCTATTCTTTTTCTAAACCGAAAGTTTGAACCTGGCGGAACACTGCCCCTACCAGTAGGGACTCTTAATCAATGACACTAAGATCTCGGGATAAACTTACCTCAATCCTAAAAGTTAAGACGTCCGTTGAAGATTCGAGAGAATAGAGCCTTTTCTGATTTGGCGTCGATGAGAATCAAGAGGGCATAAAAGCTCGCGGATGGGGTTTGAAATTAAATTGGCATTCTCGCCTGAGATAAATCTGGAAGCAAATTGCGCCTTTTACAGGAAGAAATGAAAAGAGCAGTAAATACTATGCCATCTGCCTGTAGGATTATATTTTAGTTCAGTAAATGTTTGTGGGCTGTTCATAAATGAGATTCAAAATTTTCATTTTTAAGAAAAGGAAAATATTTCCGGAATATTCGAAAAATGTTCGAAAAGAACAAAATGTTCATGAAAGGACAAAATCAATTGAAATTGAGTTTTTGTATATGTACACATTCCTTTAAAGTTAGTGGTCTTCAATCTTTCGCGTCAACAATAATTCAAAAAATCACCACGGACTCCACATTTGCCATGTAACATAATTAAGTGATAGAAATTTATAATTTTATTAATACAAAAAGTTTAGAGTGATTTACTTTTTTACACGATCGTATTTAGATAATATTTAAAATGAAACAAGCGAAGAATAAATTTATTATATACATATGTGTTGCTGTCTGAAACAGATGAAATATGGTGATACTGAAACACTAAACATACCATAACACATGCCAAAATCACAAAAAGAATGTTTGTCATTTTAAACCAAATATGATTTCAACATAATTTTTATTAAACTAAATCAAGAAAATCATCTGCTCTTTCAAAATAGTTATAGTTGTAATTCTCAAAGTACGCTCTAAACGCTGAAAAGTCAAGCGTGTTCTTGCTTTCGATTTCATCAAACTTGACCATATGAGTCAGATGTATGTTTTTCTGTCTCAATAAAACAATATACAGCTTACACTTCGTCAATCTTATATAGAGCAACAGCTAATAATTATGCACTGATGCTGATCATATTTTTATCAAACATTTATTATAAATGAAATGAGATGATTCAGCGAGCCACTAAAATACCAGTATAATATCACTGTTGGCACGAGAACTATTAGTCGTGGTCCACGCGCAGAAGACCCCTATATTAAGAATTTTTAAGAAAATCTAATTTACTCTGAATGGAATATGCAGAGAGTCAAAAAAGGTATGAAAATGATAAATTTTTTTGAGAAATGCTCATCGAATCACGAATTTAAGAGTACACGAATGAAATACCGAACCTGCCCCCGGGGTCAGAGACACTATATTTTTTACTGCAGCTTTGGATTTTGCTGAAAATGTATTCTGATTTGACTTGCTAGTTGATAAAGTAATTGGGTTAACAATGGAGTTATAATAAAAAAAAACAGCATTACGATACAAGTTATTTAAAATTATTACGATGCAAGTTATTTTAACATATCTCGAAATGTGCATGTCAGATAGAAAATATAAAATTAGCTGAGTTTGATGTTTTAAAAAACTCGATCCCCAATTAGATACCCCGCCACGCCACCTGAGGTCTGAATGGCACCGCGAAGGGGGAGGAGTTTCGTAAAATTGAATGTATCTTTAAAAAAGGTTTTCCTCGTCTGTATTGAGATCTATTTATCGATTCCAATTTATCTACGTATTTGAACATTTCCATATTTTTTTGGACACTTTGTTTAATCAATAAGCAACGGGTTGTTTGGAAGAAATTGCATCATAAAATTATGATTATTTTTTCACATAGTCTGCTTGTTATTCTATAAAGTAATAATTATTTTACAGCAGATTATCGCAAGTTTCACAAGCGCATGTCAATGCATTCTAAGAGAAAATATCTTTTTGGAAGAAATAAGTAACAAATGTTCTCAAACACTTCGTAGAAATTACAAATGTTAACTGTCTTATAATTACGAATTATTAATATACACTGAAAACTTACTGGTTTCTATATCATGTATTGCAAGCTGATTTTAACAAAAATTAAGTATTTCTCCGCACCATAGCATTGTTTCATTAGGAAAAAAGTTTTTTTTTTTTTTAATTCTACTGTTTTTTTACCACACCGTAAATCCTGAATATAAAAGAACGGCACTAGTCAATGGAACAAACTGTTTGAATGCGTAGTTTAGCAATCCAAGAATCGTAATGATTTTAAAATTTAAAATGTTCAATCATCACATATTTCAAGCAATGAAATTTCATATGTTATAAACTAAAAACGAAAAAAATGAACCAAGAAGTTCGTTGGAGCTCCTTGAAATTAAGAGACCTTATTTGAAAAAAGCAATCCATCTGAGGTGGAACCAAGATTTAAGAATAAATTTAGCTCAATCGACATTTACGCAGATTGATAATACGATGCATACCAAGGGTCGAAAATTTTATTATTCGACATGCCCGGGTCATGTAAAAATTCCGATAGGGTATGTTACTATTTAATCTTAATACTCATAAGAGAGAAGATTCCATTTAAATAAAAATTTCATCGTAATGCAGTTTGCCTATCGAGACAAGCAATAATCGAGTAAGCATTGATGGAGTAGGAACATTCAAGCCTTATCTTTCAACTAAAAATTAAATTTAAATTTCTATTATTAATACATAAAATTTAGAGAGTCAAAAATTAGTTTTTGTAGAATACCATCTTCTATAATCACCTATTTAGAAAGTTAAAAAAAATTACCTTTCAAACTTATCTGTCTATCAGCTTCCTGCTTTTAGGAAGGAATATATACACATCCACTTTTAAAAAGATTAAAAAACAAAAACATTTTTTTTACAAGTCATGATTGTTAGACTTTTCATTAAAAGATACTTATCTCGAAATCTAGCAAGATAACAGGATGAGAAATACGTCTTCCATCTTATAGGAACAATTAACGTTTAAAGCGTATCAAGTATTTACTACATTTCGAATTATAGGAAGTTGACAAATTTTGACTTTTATTTACACATCTTACAAACCCAAAATTCAAGACAATTCTTTTAAAGATAATCAGTTTAAAACCTAATAAGAACACCTTGATTAATACGGCTTCCTTCTCCTAGCAGCACTTAACGATCAAACTATATTATCCTGTATTTGACAGGCTTTAAATCTATACAAATTTGACACATTATGATTTTTTTTATTAAACTAAAAATAAAACTTTAATATATTATCCTTACTAGCATATAATTAAATGCAATAAAAGCCAAAATATTAATTTTCTATCTATTTATTTCTTTTATAATTATCTATTTATTCTGTAAAACAGTATGTTTTTTTAACTCCTTTATCAGCTCATTACTCAATTTTCATTTTTTAACTCATATATCATCGTTATTACTCATTATTTTATACAGCTAAAAAGAAAATTACTTCTTATAAGATTAACAAACAAAAATCACTTTTTACAAGCCAAGAACTGAAGACGATTCTTTTAAAGATAATTATCTTAAAATCTAATAAGAACACCTTGATAAATACGGCCTCCATCCCCTAGCAGCAGTTAACGACCAAATTGTACCACCAAACCTCACCAACTAGAGAAGCGAAAAAAAAAATCACCAACTAAAATTACCAAGACCGTGAACTCTTTCAGCGCAGTTTCCAGTGAAGGAAATAAATCAGGATTACGCGGGGCGGTGCCGGATACCTGGAAGCAGGAACGATCCACCCTCACCCTCGTACCCGGGTAATCTTCCAATGCAGCAGGAGTCTCTCATTTGATCAGAAGTGTGATTTCTTTTTCCAGACGACGAGAATACGCTCCCTGCCCGCTTTGTTGCTCACCCTGCCACCAAGGGCCAAATTCAATCTACTGCATTAACGGGAAGGTGACGCCAACGGAAGAACTGGGGTTTTCATGCTACTCTCCTTTGTCTTTAGCAATCAAGTTGTCCTACCCCACGTCCCAATCACCCCTGAAGGTATTTCGGGCGATTTTGTTTTTATTGCCGACGTAGTCCCGTTTTATGGCCCGCTACCCGCTGGGTCTGTGATGTCTTATTGAATAGTGTAATGGCGATAGTCCGATAAATCATACAGCGATAACATTGTAATGGTATGGGGGCATGCCGTTTTTTCATTAAGGTGGATAAAGCAGTATTGAAGGAGTAAAACTTAGTTAAATCAATTTACGCTCCGACGAAACTGCTTTATAAAGTTTATATTCGTTTTATATCCTGAACAATTAGGTATAATGAAGATATCTTAGACATTACATCAAGATAAATCAATATTTTTTCTTCTTCGTGTTCAGTGTGCATTGTTTATATATGAGCTACGTAGTTTCAGTTTTGAAATACTATAATTAATTAACTATGCAACAATGGTAGTCCGACAAATCATACAAATATAACAGTGTTATGGAATGGACATAGGTTGTTTTTCATTAAAGTTTATAAAGCAGAATTGTAGGAGTAAAACTTAGTTTAATGAACTGTATTTTCGGCTTAATTATGCGGAACTTTTATAACTAAGTGTCATAACTAAATAACAATGCAATAAAGGTAGTCCGATAAGCTACGCATTGATAACATTGTGATAGCATGGATTTATGCCCGTCGTTAAGGAAGATGAAAAAGTATTGTAGGAGCAAAACTTGGTTAAATGGATTTATGCCCAGATGAAGTGTATAAAAATTTTATAACTATGCTTTCTAGACATAGATTCGAAATGCTATAACAACACAACAAAGTTAGTCTGATAAGTTACCCAGTGATAATATTGTAATGGCATGGAATCACTCCGTTTTCTGTTGAGCTGGGTAGGATAGTGTATAAGAAAAGATTAGTTAAATAAATTTATGCTCGGCTGAAATGTGAGCTGAGTTATCTAGTTCTCACTTTGAAATAATGTTACTGAAAAACTATGCAACAATGACTGTCCGCTAAATCACACGGCGGTAATATTATATGGAGTCGTGCCTTTTTTTATTAGAGGGAATAAAGTAATATTTAAGGAGTAACACGAAGTTAAAATAATTTACGTTCGTCTGCAATTTGTTTGTAATGTCTATAATCATTATGCATTCCAAACTTTTATGGTATAATGAATGTATCGAAGAAAAAAAATTAACTTAATATATTTTGATATTAAGTTATTTGCGCCTTTTTTTTATAATTATATTATCTAACTATATATTTCAAATTATATAATAAAAGACTATGCAACAAACCATATGTGCCACCTAGCGGAAAGTGCCAGAACTAGACAACTCTTAAAACAATACTGCACATTAATTGAAAACATTAATTTTAATCATTTAAAATATTAATTTAAATTATCAAATTTTTATTACAAGTTATTTGGATTCATCTTGTTTTAGTGCAATTTTCATGAATTGTGAATTTAAAACCAATAGTAATATTGATCTAGATTAAATTTTTTTTAGTATGTATCTATCACCTTTCAAAAAATAAATTTTTACGGCCGTTATCTAGCAAACTACACTGTAAGTGAAAATAATAAAATAACCATGTTCTAAAAGAGTTTATGACATTTTTTGTTACAATTAAATATTTCGAAGAATTAATTTTAAATATTTCCAGAAAAATGAATTAATCCTTGAAATTACTTGATAATTGTCTCATTATCTTAATTTTATCAAAGTTAAACTATCTAAAAAAGTAATTAAAACAATAAAATTGAATCTGAAGATAATTCCTTTAAGTTTCTTTTGTAATTTTCCCTATACATTTTTTCTTTAACATATAAATATAATCTCGGGCAGATTTTAGAGAATCATCCAAAACTGATTCTTGGTTGCGATAAATTCATATAATGTTACAAATTCACCAAATGGAATTTCAAACCGCATTTTTAATTTTAACGCTCAGGAATTTTGATATCTTCAACTGAAACTTTCGCTAATTTCTGTAATTCCTAGCTAACTCACACGTCGTGGGAGAGAAACTAGTTTCTAAATTAATTTTATTTTCTTGCATTAACTCATTACGTCACGTTCATTCAAAATTTGATTTCGAGACTTTCTCCTTGTTTTGAATTGGAAAATCGTCTTGGGTATCTTTTTGTGTGTGGAATGATTATTTTAGTTAGGTAAATCATGATTAAAATTCTCAGCATTGTCAAAACTTACATTTCTCCAATTTCCTTTTGATCCAAGGGAATGCTTTCGCATGACAAATTTACTTAAGAAAAGGGGATGTTCTAATTTAATGACAAAGGCAAATGAAAGATTCTCCAAACATGTTATGGAATGATTATTTTTCCATTCATTCATCGCATCTCAAAATTAAGCTTAAAATGCGACTAGTTTTGTGCAGCAAACTTATGTTCAATTCTTCAATTCGCCAACTATGCCCGCCCTATGAAGTCCTTTTGCTCCGTGCAACTGGGTACATACAGTAGCTGAGAGGGCAACTCGGTCAATCTCTTGACCGGCTGAAAAGGGTTCGAATCCCAGAGTAGTAACCACACTACTTCGTCGAATTTTTAAAAAGTTTCTAGTGTCCTGCCCACTTCAATCGGTGACCCTAGACTATTAGAATAGGAAACTATCATTCACACATAAATGGCCACAGAGCTAAAAATGTACGCTTAAAGTTTTATTTTACGGTTTATGAACTATACTAGTTCTAAATGGTTATAAAAACCGTACAGTTTCGTGTTCTGTTCGAGGATTTTTAACAGTACCGGCTGTAACTGGTTTTAAACCGTAAAAGGTAAAGAAATGTTCCAAACCATTAACTTTATGGTTATTTGGATGGACAAACTGCTGCTGGTCATTTTACCATAATTTCAGAATGAAAATTCTAGCAGTGTACTTCAGAACTTGATGTACGACAGCGAAATTGCGAATCTTCTTTAATATGACTACTTTCTCTAATTATGGACGTTCCCGTTACGAAAAGGAACAAGTATTCTCATAAATATTTAATAAATAAATTTTAGGAAAATATCAAAAATCGAAATTTTATCTGTATATGTTTTTTTTTTTTTTTTTTTTTTTAAATCATATTTCTACCAAGCATAAATAAAACACTAAAAAGATTTTTTGCTCATTATATTCTTGCTGAAATGTTTCTAAAGTAAGTAATTTTTGCACAAAATGTAATTGTGTTTTACGAAGTACTAATAATAATATTAATTATTTGTGATTGCGTGTTAATATTAGTTATGGTGTGATCATGGCTATAATTTGTATGCTTTTGCATGCATGCATTTTCGTAATAATTGTGATTGCATTATAAGGCTTTTTAGAATCGAGTTTTACTTTGCATCATGTTAATAATAAGAAATTTTAAAAGCAAAAAAAGTTCCTTACCAATAGGCAAATACAAGATGTAATATGAAAGTATGGGCCACATATAAGAGGGTTGATCTTTAGTTTTACCTAGAAAAGAAATGAATAATAATATACACATTTTTTAAGCACAGATAATAATTATTTTTGTTAAAATCATAAAAGTTCACTCAACTCTATTCTCTTTTTTTAACTCTATTGAACTAACGTTACTATGTACCTGCTTTAAAATACACTTTTAAATAATTATTGAAAAGTACATAGTTAAAGATACTTTAGATTCTAAACAAAAAAGAAAGCTCATTTGTTATTACGAAACGTAGTTTTGATTCAAATTTTTGATCAAAGTAGCATTTATCGTTAAAATTAAAAATTCAATGTCAATAGAGCAGATTATGAATGGATAAATAAATTAAGTAGAGATGAATATAAAGTTAATATAGGATAAAGTCAGTATAAAGTTAATATAGTATGAAGTTGTTATTAGAGTTCAATATAAAGTATAAAGTTATAAAGAAAAATAGGCTGGAGCTAGTTAAACTACAAAAAAGTAAAGTAAATTCCGCAATTTGAGTAGCATGATCGAACAGTGCTATAAACTAAGCTCTGGCGCAAGAAACAGATAAAAAAATCTTAGGGTTCGTGTTAGCTGTATTCACGTGAAAGGGAAAAACCCCTTTAATAGGGACGTCAAACTGTTCTTTATTCAAATATGGCGTATTGATAATTAAACTAAATAAGCGTGTTAAACTTAACTGGATTGTTTTATTCAAAAAGAAAGAAAACTATCGCATAAGCTTTCACACACGCCTAAAAGAAACGGTCTAATTGAAAATGAGACTAACTAACAAAACTATAACTTAACACAAGCTGTCAAACAAAATGTTTTTCTTAATATAGATTTTGAGAAGATAAAGCATAATATTTTGTTTGCTTTGAAACATCTAAAGAATTTATTTATATTTAAAAAAAAAACATGTATACCCATTGAATATAAAAAAGCATATAGATTCCATTCTGTGGTGGGGTATTCCGTGAGGCATTCTATGACCCCAAAAAATATCCACTTCTTCTCACCACAAGAGAACAGCTCAAAAACTTAAGTATATAAAATCGTTCATGTTTGTGAAAAGAGAAATTCTGGAGAGTAACTAATTTGGAAATCTATTTCTAAATAACATTCTTAAAACCCATCTACTGGGAAAGTAAATGAAAAACTTCAAGAATGCATTGAAAAACATCTAGATAATGAATTGTCGAAGAAAGTATAACAATGAATTAAAAAGCATTTTTGTTATACGCGGTAGTTGAACTTGAAACCCTGAAGACAGAAAGTAAAAACATGTGTTGTGAATTTAAACTCATGCTAGTTAAAATTCTTTTAGTGCTGGCTCAATATAAAAGACGTATCTCAATGCAGCTGGTTGAAATATATTTTAAATTTTTATTAGGTATCCAAATATTTCTCTAACCTAAATTGAAGAATTTTCCATTAATACTGAATTCTAAATACCTTTATTTATAATGGAGTCTCAAACACTAGGCAGTATCTTCATAAAATGCATATTCATAATCTAAGCGTATTTGCGTTGTAACTTCTAAGTTGACATCACGCAGAACGCATTTTTTTGATTAGTAAATCTAACGTTTTTTGTGTGCTTTTCTTGTAAATATCTCTTTAAATCTTTAATAGGATTCAATGTAAAATGCATATTTAAATTCAGCTGCAAATTTGAATAGAGCTGCAAATTTGATCAGCTACAAATTTGATTCTATAGCACATTTTGATTTGATATACATTATTTAATATTTTATTTTGATATTTCTCTAACAGAGATTGAAGAATTTTAATTGCTTCTAAACTAAAAATACTCAAATTTATGAATGAGTCGAACACATTAAGCATTATGCTCGTAGAATGCATATTCATGAACTGAGCATATTTGCTTTGGAACTTCGATTTTGACTTTTCACGTCAGCTGCATTTTTTTAGTGCAACTTAGACGTTATTTGTTGTTGTTTTTGAAATATCTTATAAATTATTTAATATGACTCACTATAAAAGATATATTTGAATTCAGCTCCTAATATCAATATTAAATGTTTATTTGATATCGAAATATTTCTTTAACACAGCTTAAAGAATTTTTCACTGATTTTAAATTCAAAACACTATTATTTATGTATGAGTCTCAATTACTTAGCAGTATGTTCATGAAATGCATATTTATAAACTAAGCGTATATTTGCTTTGGAACTCCTAAAATATGTACATTGGCATAGAGAAAAATACAAATATAATATCCACAATAAATTGTGAAAGTAATGCTGATCCCCCAGAAGCAACGGCTGTACTAATCAGAGTTAATGTTCCGAAGGGGCATTAAAACTCCCTTTGCAAATGCCTGCGATCTTTTTGAAAATAGAGTTTCAATTTGTCTCGCTTAATGAACTGAAAGTCGAATCAACCGTTGCCACCTTCACCTTCAGAATAGTTCATGTCTAGGGAAAAATATTGTTCTGGTTATGAAATGCGAGGTGGCTTCAAGTAATCCGCAAAAGTTACTGCGGATTAATCCAGTTTGAGTATAAAGACAAAAACACGAGTTATGACAGGGCGTTCATAATCTTTGGATTTGGGAACATAGAAAAGAGCATGGAACATGGCACTGAGTCATTAGTATGGTGGAACTAAGCCTCTTGGAACTGTTAGCTATTCCTCTAATGGAATGACTCTATAGGAAGAGGTTATGAGGATGATTAAAAATAAAATTGCTCCTATTTGTCGCCAGATATCGATTATTGGCGTAATTAAACAAAGAAAGCAGGAATTTCCTCTCGCTTTTGGCAGTTAATATCCATTTCATTTTCTTAAGATTAGTAATGGCAGTAAAATTGAGTATTACTTTCTCGTAAGATAAGAAATTTTGAATAGTGATTCAAGAAGAAAATATTTACCATAAAGGTTGTTTATTAGTCAAGTAGATGTTTGTGCGATATTTTTTCCAAACTATCATAGTTTAGGAAAATTGAAATATATCGTTTTTCCTTAGTATTCGCATATGTTTTAAATTGGATTGAATATCATTAATCAGCATTCCAATATGAAGACGTAGGGAGTGAAAAGTAATAATTCACACCTATTTTATTTATTTTTTTATCTGTCGTAAATAAATGTGTTCAACAAGAGATTGAACTCTGTTCAAGTAGTGAAATCTTTGAAACACAATCCTGGTTCATTTTCATCAGAAGTCACACATCTCTACAAAATCTGTTACAGGAAAATGTGTTTATCTCTTACGAAGTAGGTAATCATTTTAAAACCAGGTTATCACTTTATCAAAGTAGGTTATGTTATCACTTTATTACTTATTGCTAAGGGCTTGTCAATCCCATCGTCAAATTGATATCAATTCCAACAATAAATTTTTTACATTGTTTTCCATGGTAGCTACTTACATCAACGATTATTGCATCCAAAGTGTAATTTATGACACTAAATTTTACAGCACAAAAAATAGAAAAGCATATATTATTGCAGATCTATTTTCCTCATTGGAAGTGGAGAACTTAGATTTTGAAAATATAACTTCTACAGACTCATTCAAGAAAAGAAAAGTTCGCAAAATATGAAATAATTCTAAAGACATTAATTTAACACAAATTCGCTATATAAATTTTTCAGAAAGCTAATTTGTGTCAATCTTCCGAACCTTTTTCCTTGATTACGCTTTTTGTTTTACATTAACGAAGTATTACTACTAATATCCATTGTTGTTTGTTGTACAAAAGCAAAAGAAAAGTTTTCGATACATAACAAATCAAGAAATGCAAAATAAAACAAGATAAAGAAGTTATATTGCTTCTTGTTTTATTTTGTATTGTTTTGATTTGTATCATATTGAATTAATAAATGCCTTTTCTTGAAAAAAATTCCGTACCGATGCTGTTCAATTTTCAGAAGCATGCTAAGTTCCAAAGTGCATTGATAAATAATGTATTTTTCATATTCAAGTTTTGTGAATTTTTTTATAATTATTTAAAGTTAGTAATTGCAAAAAGCATTAATAAATAAATAAATTTTTATATTATTGAAATTAATAACTTATAGGAGACAAAATTGTATTTTCTGAGATTATAGTAATTTAAAAGTGTATTTTTAATGAATCACTACTTTTAATACCCCAGTACATTGCAGTTGTACTAAATTAAGTTGCATAAACACTGTATTAACTTAATTAGTAGAAAAAAAATCAACTACCTCTAATTGTACTAATGGATTACAGTTTAAATTCCATCTTTGAAATTTTAATTTTATTTCTAGCCTGTCCTAAATTTATGTTCTTTTTAAATTCAACATTTACTCTGTTGATATCGGTTTTAAAGAACTTGAGAACGCTACATGACGCTTATTGGTTAATAAAATAAACACTTGACGTTAATTGACCAGATGTAACACAAAATACTGTGATATCAAACATTGCATTGATGTAAGATAAGCGGTATTACAAAACAATAATAAATATTCATCCTCAGAATTAAAAAAAAATATGCTTTGAGAAATAATTATAAAACTTTACTTTCTCATTCAAGTACTTTTGAATACCCATTTAAATTCCGCCTGTGTTAAAAAAAAATGTAATTTTGTTATTGCGACGCTCTTGTATTTCTGTTCTTTATGAATGTAGTAGACACTTTAGAATATCTTTAGAAGGGAAAATTTAATTAAAAGAATCGGAACGTAATTGTGTTAAGCCTAACTGAAACACTACTTTCTCGCTTTTAGCAAGCTTTTACCGACATTTTTTCTTGTTTTCTTATCATTTAGCGGGTAATGTGTTCGAAAACTAAAAATTCTTTCGTAATGTGTTTAGTGAACATTCCTAACGAAGTAAGTAAGCCAGCTTTCGAGTGAATTAAAAATTCTTCTCCAAACGAATTTCCTTGGAATGAGCACGTAAATAAGCCATTTTGGAACAATTTTTTTCCCCATTTCTACCTTCCCGAATCTCCCACTACGCATCAGTGTCATTTTAACTTTTAATTCCTTCTGGTGGCAACGAGTTTTGATGATTTTTTTATATAAATTTTTAATGGTTTTTCTAAACAGAAAAATTCGAAGAGGTGACTTCTAGGTTAAGGTATCGATTTCTGTTCCATTTTCTTGTTTTAATGGGAAAAAGAATGAAACAGAATTTTTAGAACAAAAAAAAAGTTGGAGAATCAATTTAAAATTGAAGAATAATCCGATAAATCCGAATAAGATTGGAGAAGAGGAACAATTTTACTTTCTACCTTAAACTCTTTCCGATTTCTCTTTGATAAGAAAAGAAAAGAAATTAAAATATATTCTTTCTTTAAGACGTCGATTCACATCTAATTTCTTTTTTTAAGACTCTGCATAAGAAATTTATAGCTTCTTAAAAAGTCATTTAGATTTTTCCTTTCAGATATCTTAAATAACTGATATTTTTTAAAACTAAATTAACTGCATTAGTTAACTATAATTTTTTTTCATTCACTTAAATATGAGTTTTTTATACGTCTAAATGCAGCCATTACAGATCTAATCTTTTTATTTACAAGGATATTCTCTTTTTGGTGGAGAATATTCACTGTTTTAAAAATTCCATACGTTGCAGGAGTGTCAGCAATTAACTTTAGAAAATGTATTAATGTTAATAATTGAATTGACATTTAAAATACTATACAGCCGAAATAACATTGATGCATTTATATTAGAGAATAGTTCGATGTCACTTTTGAACAACCAAACCTAAAATTAAGAATAAATTTACTCTGTCTAGGATTACTTAAATTATATGTCATTCACTGAGTCAATGATTATTTAAATTTAAACATAATTCAGAATACTATAATTCTAAAATTTGCAAATAAATTGCAAGTAAAAAAAATTCTAGGTCATTTTTAGAAAATCAAAATCTGAAATCCAGAAAAGCTTTACCGAACATGAAATTATTAAATATATATAGTATTTGCTTACATAGTATGCTTGAGTCAAAATTTGCAACATATTATTAAAGAAAAGAGAGTTCTCCTTGAGAGAACCCAAATTCAAAATTATTTTATTACGTCGAAAAGTATTTAACACATATGACATTAACGAACTAGCATTTAGAATACTATAATAACATATTTACAATAGATTGCACATTTCTTGCTCATTATTGCGCATAATATGCTGCGCTATATTTCTTGCTATTATTGCGCATAATGTATTGCACTCTATTTCTTTCTCATTATTGCCCATACTATATTTCTCAGATAACGGAAAAATACCTTCAAATCGGTATATGGACCATCATACTCAAATCTTTGTCCATTTATTAGCTCAAATGTGTATTTGTTAGAAATGGATGCACTAAGCACAAAGAGGTGTCTATACTGTTAGAAATACTGGAGTATGCTTAAACATAGTACTGTTCAAATTTGCAGCAAATTTATTAAGGAGCTAGTCTGAACCATATTTTCGCATTTCTGAAACCTAATTATACGATTCTCTAAATGAACTTGACCTGACACACGTTTCAATTTAACACTTTTTTAAGGAAGTAACAAATGTGTATCTTATTATGGTTCAATGTATCGATATTATGGCTTAAAATTTAATCGATTCCTGAGGAAGATGCATCATAATCAGTAATAAGTTTATGATGCTTCTTCCTCTGATGCATCTTCCTCTGATGCTGTAATAAGAAATCAAACACATAACATAACATAACAAACACATAACATAAGAAAGTAAAGAAGATGCGTCTTAAGGTCTGTTTTATGTATAATAATACTGGTAGTCTAATTGTTAACTTGCAAACTAATTTACAAAAAAGAAATTATTTACGTTATAAGAAAGAACATAGTGAAACTTTAAAGTGCTAAAATTAAAGCTATTATAGTTTAAAATTCATTCATAAATTAGCAGAGTTAATAGGAAAAGAAATATCTAATTTAGATTTTCGTAAATTCGTTGTTCAATTTATAAAAGTTATAAAATTTTTTACTAGATTATCTTTCGAAATTACTCAATTTAGTCGAACTTAATTTAAATTCGATTTTTTAATCATTTATTTGACATTAAATACCTGAAAAAGAACTGTAAGGAACTACTAAAATTCAAGAATGTCTAATTACACGACAAAATTCAAGCATTAAAATTATTAGTTTTGTAATTATAACATTAAAATTCAAACATTAACTATATTCAAGCATTAAAATTATAGTTATAGTTTAAAATTAACACACAAAGAAGAAAATTAATAAAAATCTGCTAATAAAAAATGAAATACCTTATTTGGATTTTCGTAAATTCGTTGTTCAATTTAATAACAGTAATAATATTTTTACAAAGTTGTATTTTATTACTCAATTTTGTCAAACTTAATTTAAGTTCAAGATAAGGTTTTTAATCATTTATTTGAGAATAGTTACCTAAGAAAAAGAGAGTTCCATAAAAAAAGAACATTAAAAGACTACTAAAATTCAAGAATGTCTTTTTGAATAGCACATTTTGAAAATTCTCTAATAGGAAGAAATGAACTTTTATTTAATGGCTAGCAATCAATGTAGTCTTTATTAAGTAATTTCAAGAATGAAAGTTCTAATTTAAATTCAACATCATCGAACATTTTACTCCATTATAAAGGAAAATTAGCCTCTCACCACTAAATTACGTTCGTAAATCTAGTCCATTCTTGGAGAACTTTTTCTCTTATCTCCAAATCGTTAATCTAAGTAGCAGTCAGATCTGTATTCATTCGTGAATATTTAAAAAAAAAAAAAGAATTGCAGAAGCAAAATTACCCGTAAACAAAACGGCAAGAAAGCTCATGCTTTAATAATATACCATATGAATCTAGATGGCTTTTTCTGAAGCAACAGCGAATTGTTATTAGCTTTAAAACTGAAGCAATCTTTCGAGAGTATTTTTTATCGTTTCGTAACTACCAAACGATTTTTTTCTTTATTTTCAAAAAATATCAGTTACAATTCAAAAAATCTGTGAGCTCTATCACCCTACTCATCTGCTTTTGTTTCTTCTTTTAGAAGCAGTAGTAAAAGATCAAAATGGAGTTAAAAAAGAAGAAGAAAAAAAAAGAAAAGACGAGTTAAATGTTCTCTATTGACTGAAACTAGAAGTCTTCTTCAAAATTGGTGCGTTCGATTATTGTTGGGAAGTCACTTTCTTATTTATCGTTTTCTGCTCGATGAGATTTGTGCGGTCGATTGAAAATCTAAAGGCTGCCATTGAAAAAGATTTTAGTGGTCATTTCGATCGTTTAAAAGAACATTTTAGCGATTTATTTTCTAAAAGGGCGTCATTCTATCTGTTCTAAGAAAATAATAAATGGCACTTCTCTTAAGCCCTCACAAATGGTATTTTCCAATAATTAAACACAAGTTTATATATTTTGTTGAACATAATTCTTTTTATATATTTTTTAAAGGAACAAGATCGTTTAATTCTATTATGTAAGTATTTTCTGAAAAGACTTTTGGTTACAAAGATATCATTTAATGGTTTTTTCATTGTGTTTTATAAAAAAAAACTGGTGTTTACATTTATATAAAATTATTATGTTATATCTTTGAGCAAACGTAGCATTTATTTTACAAATATTATATTGAGTAAAAATAATTTCCGGATTTTCCTACAGCTTAATATCGGGATTTATAGAATTTTCGAAGTTAAACACATCACAATCTTCAATTTAAATTTATTTAAAACTTTTATCTTTAAGAAAAAATTATTTTAAAATAAATTAATGCAAAAGATTTTTCTTGAAAAAATTTTTTTAAAATGTTTTTCGATTAGAAAAAAAAACTTTTTTTCGATTTATACCAATTTTATATACCATTCTTTAAAATCAATACATTTGTTTTTACATTATATATTAAATTGTATAATTTATTTCACAAATCAAATTTAATCACAAACTATGATAATAATTCAACTTAATCTGGGTTATTCAAAAGTCAAAACGTATTTAAAATCCACAAGAAATTATAATACCTCATTATCAAATAAATTAAAAAAAAGCGACTGAATTATTTTGCAAGTAAGTACTAATTATTTCAGAAAAAGCACTAAACTGCAATCATTTTGAAGAACTATTTTGAAGAAAATAAAACTGAACTACTACAAAGCTTGTTCCGCAAAATGTTAGTAAAAATGCAATATTGACTAGGTAATACAACTTTCTAAAAAATAGCATTTTATTACATTTAATGACATTGCTGTAAACGGCAAAGCCTTGCAGTCGAAATAAAATAAATAAAACTAAACTGCTAACACTGTTTAAATCCTAACTTTTTAATCATAACTACAGGAATAAAATCCTTTCGTTGTAAAGTGCAATTTTAAGGCTTATCTAGTTTATAATCTCATAAAAGCAACGATACTTTCGAATTTATGACAAAAGCAAAGGAAAAAATACGTATAAAAGTTATCTAATATGGTATGAAGTTTCCGGAAGCTAATGTCGTAATTCTAAAATATCGTTAAAATGTAGCTTTAGCTAGATATAGTATCATTAAAAAACGCCATATTTCTTAACGGATCATTAGCATTCCTAAAACAAGTATAGAAGTATAATTACCTCAAAGAAATTCGAAAATGACAAGTCAAAAGAATAACTTTTCGCAATACACAAATGTTTCTATGTAAACTGCTCATATGTCATAACGATATCTCTATTAAGACTAGAGAGAAAAAAAAATCGTTTGCCAGAATAAAAATGGCGAAATTAGTTCCGCATTTTCCATGGAACATTTATAAATTCACTGTTTTGTTTATATTTTACAGGCATTAAATGCGACTACAAGATATTGATCTTTGTAGACCTTTTCTGTAATGACTTTATAGCTGTCGCGTGTCCAAATGAAAGAATAAAAACTACCAAAACGAATGCAATTTTAAATATACATTTTATATTTTGTTCTTTATTCACATATGTTTAGTTACTCTAAAGATCCGAAGTACAATAGTGTCTTTACGCCCATCAAGTACAAGTTTTCAGCAAACATTTATAAACAATAGAAGTTTCCTTTTTTTTATCGTGCGAGCACGAATAGTTTCGTGCTGAGTAAAAAGGCAAGTATGCGTGAACAATCGTCACAGAAATGTTTTTATACATAGATTTTTTTTTCACTATGGTGGAGATTTCTAATAGGTAACCGACCCCTTTGTCACCACAAATATAGTGAGCTTTCACATTTTTACTCAAATCACATCATACGTAAGTTTTAGTGTAACTGCGCATGCTGATGAACTAATTTATTGCTTTTTAGACGTTTAAGAGAGCATATTTCATAGCCAGTTGCGCAAGCGCATTTACCAGAGAACTTACAAATATGAGCGTATGGGATACCTAAAACTGAAAAATGTTCTGTAAACTATAGTTTCTTATAAATAATATCAATTGCCTCAGTTGCAACAGTTGATGTTGGATTGTATGAATAGTTTAAGGGATCCAATGAAGAGGGCAAAAAATATTCTTTATTTTTTATACAATAAAATTATTTTATTCAAGTTTAAAACATACAAATCTTTTTAAAACAATTTCTATATATATAAAAGCGAAAGTCTGTATAGATGTACAATGATGTACATAATGCACAGTGATCTACTACCTGAATAACTTTTGATCTAATGATTGAATCTTCACGCTCTAGGAGTCAATCTTAATGGTTTTTTTGGGGGGGGGGGGTGACCTCAAATATCCTGGATAATAAGAGCAAATGATATTTTAAGTTACGAAATAAGGCACAAAAACGTACTTCTATGAATAAACACACCTTTTTTGACTGATTCGAATTTCTAAAGTGTAGATGGTAGCCACAATCTGGGAAATAGAGTCATTTTAGTATGATCAGGAGAGCGGTCCAAAGTGTAGAACTCTTAATGTTAATTTTACTTTTTGCGTTTTTCAAATATCTCGAGAACTTTTTAAGCGAATTGAAAAATTTTTGCACATAAATATAAAATTTATTTATCCAAAGATAACCCCATGCCAAAAATAACTTTTAAGAAATATACCGTTTCTTTGTTATTTTGTTTAATACTTTTCGAGACAATTTTGAATTCTACGCTACACAATTTTTTTACATTATTTCAAGAAATATAATTTTACATGGCAAAGTATAAAACTTGAGAGAAATCCGTCAAATAGTTTCTGAGAGATCGGGTTTCTCAAAGGTCGTACTTTAAAAATTCGTCGATTTCTCAGGAATTGTATTTAAGTTCACCCCTGATAATATTTTTGAAAATTATTTTTGATAATTGTAAAAGATAATTATTTCTGATATCTTTTTTAAATACATATTTTAAATTCTCTTGCTTCATATTGCTACATTTTAAATGAAAATGCTATAAAGCGTATTCAATTAACTTATCTAATAAAACTTAAAAGCAATGCAACTTTTTAATGGCGCATTAACAGCGGTTAGATGCATTAAACATAGATAAATTATATGCTTATGTAGATAGCATTAAAGCAAAGTTAGGTCTTATATCATGGGCATAAATATTAAGAAAAGGAAAAAATTAACTCCAAAAAATATTTCGTCTGAGCTTAAAAAAGCTATTCGAAACTGATTAGCTATTTAAAGTCCATTTTAGTCGTCAATTACATCGTGTCATATGAATGTAAAGACTGATTTTTTTAACATACATACTTATTTATTTGGTTATGCTGTCATTTAGTTCATGAACCATTATTTGCATTAAGTTAAATTATTTTTTTAAATATTTTTATAATATTAACCATAAGTAAAACAATTTTTAATATATAATATAATTTTTTCTAATATTGTATAGTAGTAATTTGTTTTAAATTTTAATACTCACTGTTTTAGATATGTGCGTTCCTTTAACTTGAAGATAGTTATAACATGAATAAGTTGTTCTCAATAATTTCAATTAATTATGAAATAAGTTCTCAATTAATTATGAAATAAGTTGTTCTCAAACAAAGAACTTCAATCGATCAATGAATAAGCAATTTTATAAAGAAATGTGCAAAATTTTAACGCTATTGGTGCATTATTCTTTAAGAAATTGCTTTCAAAAATAGAGTTTCGAGGTAAATCTATTGTTCTATTTTTGCTCCCAGCCAATCGAAAATGAAATAGAACTTCTAAAAAGATTCTAGACTTTTCTCTGGAATTTTACTTCGCTCAACTTTGGGAAAATATTCTGGGCATTTTTTTATCAGACACAAAAAAAAATGATTTTTGGAATATTCAAAACACGTTCAATGGAACAAAAGCCGGTATAAATTGTACAGAGTTAGAAAAAATCCTGGAAAATTACCCCGGGGTGAAAGAGCCTGTATTTACCCTGCAAATGTAAATGCGGGTCCCACAACTAAGGGATTAAAGCAAATATGGCGATAAAGTTTTTGTGCTTCCATAAAAAAAAATATAGAATTTCATAACATATTTACATTTTTCATTTTATGAATTGTATATTTACATTGTGAGAAATGATGGAGTATAGTTATCACTATTTTTGGCGTTGAGGTAAACAAAATACATTTTTAAGTACAAAACTGTAGTTACTGTGCAAAATAATGTATAAAATCGACAAAATAACAGTTGTTTGAAAGATTTAATGTGCATATATTACTATAAATATGCTTGTTTTATGAACAAATTGTTTTTGCAATGAAACGATTCTAATGCGCTTAAAAATATCAGTTATCGTTAAAAACAAACAAAAATGAATAATTAAAACTATAACAGGAAAATAAAAATCGTAACTACATGCACTCTAAAATTTAGTTTTCCTCAACACCAAAATTGGTGTCAAATATACACAATTTTTCCTTACAGTGTATGGTGCCAGTTTTCTTATTATCTCATGAGCTTTTAAAAAAAGTGACAAGATAAAAAACAATTTTGCTTAAAAAAAAGTATGCTAAACTAACCAACGCATGTTTTATCTGAAAAAAAAATCATTAAAACCTATATAACTTAGCTCGATTACCATCATACTTTAATGTATGATTACCATGCAAATGAATTTGTTTTATGTCTCGTTGTTATGTAAAAGTTGTAGGATAATATACTAAACTATAACGTAGATAAATTCAAGAATTGCATTTGCTTTAATTTCAAAATAGAAAATTTTCAGAATTTTTAAAAGTTTATTCGCTTGATTTAATATGTAATTTAAAAATTATTGCAAAGTATTCAATGTAAATCACAAAACTAATAATCTCTATCCTTTAAAATTTAACTGATACTAAAGAAGGCATCGAAAGTATTTTATATTTCATTAAAAAATTCTGTTAGAATGTAAAGCATTGATTAAGCTTTCGTACATCCTATTTTTATTTAACTAAAATCAATAACAATTAAAGCGAGGTAAAATATTGTGATAAATACGCATAAGGGTAAGATATTTAAAGAAAGTGTATCTCAGCTCCATTATTCTTAAGCTGTTACTTAATCATGCTTATTTAAATAACAATATATGTAACAAAATAAAATAAAATATTCAATAAATATCTTTCGCACTCCCTCCAATCAATAACTTATTTCACCTTCCCACTCTTAAAGAAACAATTTACTTTCTAAAGAACAATATCAAAATAAAAAATACACCGTATAATGATATCTTTCGGCGAAAAAACATCTTTCTCTCTCGCAGCCAGAGGCTCAAAAACTGCTTGGCGTACTTTTTTTTATTCCATTTTGGAGTTTGGCAGCTTGAGAAACAACGAATCTCGATACAAGTATGTCCAGCCCTAGAGCATTTATTGTTTTCTATGGGAAATATAAGCTTAGAGCTCGTTTGATTAGAAAGACGTTGCGACACGAGAACCGGGAGTGGATTTTGACCCTTCTGAAGACTCATCCATAAAAAAAAAAGTGCTTTTGCTAAGTATCAATTAATTTTCGGTTATCGAACTTTTCTCTGATTGAAATCTACTATTATGTGTTTAAAGAGGGGCTGTTTTGACCAGACTTAAAATTGCTTCTACGATTTATTTGTTATGATATTGATGCAACTGATAATATAATAAATGTTCCATTACTTGAGGCCCGATAAAGATTTTGTATCGCCCTGCCTTTGAGGCAAGCAAAGCAGATGGTATTTTCAGCTATTTATTGAACAAAATATTTTTTAAGCACTTTTAGACTAGATGCTTTGCCTTGGTGATTAAAACTACCGATTTTTTGATGAAACTACAATAACAAAAACGCAAATATTTAATAATTATCTGATAGAAGAAAAATGAGTCCTCGCACCGGAATTGACCTTATATTGCACTTTATATTGCACCATCTGGTGTACTGTGCTTTAGCAGTGCAATGCATTTCGGAGATATAATGAGCCAGATAGGGAGAAAATTGTATTTTAAGGACATAAAATCTTTTAATTTAATAAAAAAGTCTTTTTTTTCTGTACTTAATGCAGGTGGACACTTTTTCACGCACTTTTTATTGTTAACTATTCTTCACGCAATTTAAATAATTAAGGATAGTTTTTCATCAGAAAATGTATACTTTAAATTTGTATTCTGGCAAATTTTTCCAAGATATTTTCCCAAGGGCATGAGTTCCTGATACTTTTTTTACTTTTTTTTAATTTCAATTGGTTTCAAACAAAAAGTGAGAAATCAAGGAAATCCTAAGACACATTTTTGTGTGGCTAAACCATACAATACTAACTTTCCATCACGAAGAATCAGGTTCCTATTTATAGCTGATATTGACTGACTAACAATGAATTAATTTTTACTTAATATAAGTTAATATTTATTATTAATTAGCAATAGTATAAAATATTACAAAAATATTAATATTAAATATTAAGAAATAATATAATGGAAAAAAAGAATAAAGTTATAAATAAGTTATATAAAATTCGAATGCCTACAGGAAAAAAAGGAAATGGCAATTTTAGTTTTAAATTTAAACATTTTACCTAACCATAAAATTAGCTGAAGTTTGATTTTGACCAATGATATTTGTTATTAGAAGTTAAAATTGTGTATTTATTTTTTGAAATAAAATGTTGGTTATATGCATAAAGTTATTGAAATAATAAACAAATATTTGATTCAATTAGTACCAAAATAAAAATTTTATATAAAAAGAATGGAATTCGAAAGTGAAGGTCAACAAAACTCTTAACTTTTCTGCCAAACTTTCTCTAAGTCTAAAAAATAAACACATAAATTAATTTCTTCCCATTGTTTCTGCCTTCCCATCCACCGGCGAAGAAAGGTTATTGATTCAATTAGGTTCCCCACAATTTCATTTTCGGTCTTTACCTGTTAAATTAAGTCAAAGTATTTTAAGGCTCCTGGCATCATTTTCAAAAGAAGAGTTCGTAAAATTTCATATCGTCACTTATGATAAAAGAAAACAGTAGACAGCATAGGAGTAAGTAGTATAAAAAGTTTAAATTGTTAGAAAGGAACGCAAAGTCTAGAGAGTTTTAAAAATTTTTGAAGCGCGTTAAATACTTCAAACTAAATTAGTCCGTCTTTTCACTTTTAAATTATGGTAATTTGTCGAAGGCACAGGGAAAGGCGTTCTCTTGAATTTAAAACCTTTATTTCGCATCTTTAAGGGACAAGTGGTTTAACAACAAATTTCTTATGACAAATTAGAAATAGTCATTTACGCAAGAATGAGTGTTTAAATATTTAATACCTGTCTAAAATTTGCGAAGGGCATTAAATTGCTTAGAGCTTCGATGGTCTATTATGAGAAATTCGGAGACGTTTTGTTATAATTAACTTTCAAGACAACGTTAGTCATACTGGATTTAATGTAATAGATGCAATTGTGGGAAATTGAGTTTTGTGAATTTTAAATATGAATTTAGTTCACCTCATTTAAATATATTGTAAGTTAATCTTTTCTTTGCATGTCAATTTCGAAATGGGTAGACTTATTATAATATGCTAATATCGAAATGTACTGAATACTTTTACTGAATTTTGGTGATAAAAATTAGATGAGGGGATAATAAAATAATTTATTCTGTTTAAATTATTCTTATGAAAAAACTCAAAAGTATCAAAATTCCTAGGGGAAATTTTTATTAATGTCTATGGATTTAAGCGATGACTTACTCGAAATATTTGTAGAATTATAGAGTTAACCAACTTAGAAGTAAAAGTAAGTTTTAAAAAATAGTGAGATCTTTTTTTTCTTTGAGTTTCTGTAACATTTACACCCTGACAAGTTCATCTTACTCATTATTATCTATGTTTCTTATCATAATCGATATTTTTTTCTTATTTTCAATATTTTTCATTATTATCTACATTTATCATCACTGTCTTTGATAGAATAGTGGGAATAAATCTGATGATAAAAAGAATATGTCATGGAATTTGTCACCTAGTTTTAGGTACCGTGTTGTAAAAAAAATCAAATTTTAAAAGAAAAGTCCTTACTTTCTATTTTTACATTTTTATTTGGAAAAAAATTAGGCTTAATTTGATTGAAAATACTTGAAAAATAATTTTTAAACAAAAAACCATTCGAAATTATGAAAAGGGCTGTGGAACAATAAAATGTTTTACATTTTACAACTGGCAGATGAAAGTATTTCACTTTTTCCTTTTCCTTCACCGTTATTTAAATAATAATAATAAATAAATAAATGAAAATCCTTCAAAAGACGTCAGAATGCAGAAAACTCAGTTACCAAGGAAAACTCAGTCCTGTTCTAATAAATTAATCCCATAGTTTAAAACTTTTACTAAATCTACCTACTGTCTTATATACAAGATTTTTCTTATTATTTCCAATGTGTCAAATTAACAACAATTAAGCAAACAAATAAAATCTGAAGTGATCAGCGATTGACCAGAAAACAGTTGAGTTATAAGACAAACCCTTAGCCTGTATTTGAATTTTTCAACGATAAAGCAATTGGGTACCTGCCACTAATCACACGGTTGTATCTAATCGAGTGGTTGTGCATACCGTGTATACATTATAGTTTTATAGCTTGGGTTTATAATCACGTTGAATCAATTTTCGGTTCAGATTTAATTGGATACCTGCAAGAGACATTACGCGTGTATATCAAACATGATTGGCTGACACATGAGTGACATCACTTTCATATATCGAATTGAATCACACTTACGATTTAAATTTTCCACGCATGCGTTAAAAACAGAGTTCTGTTTAAAAATTTATTCCTCAACAAGTTTTGAGAGAATCTTAAAAAAGTTGACCAAAAATACATCGAAGGAATAGATTATATATATGGATTAGGAATTTAAGATAAATACTATAGAAATAATATATTAATGCCATTTAAGTAAACTGGATTATAGTTAACCATCAAATTTTACTTTATAACTTCTATTATTTCATAATTTCTGTTTTTTCATGATTTCTGAATTTTCTTTTACCGTTGTATCGATAGAAAACTATAGAAACGAAGTGAAAATTTAAACGCTTACTTTTATTAACGTATTTTTGTTAGCCTTTAAGTAGCGCATTGTAAAAATTATAGTATTTCTAAACTGGAAAAAAATTACATAAATATATAAAAAATGAAAATGAAAATTTTAATTAAAAATTCAAGGAAAGAGTTGAATAATAAGGAAATTTTTTATATCGCTTATATGTAAAACTGTATGTCTAACAATGTTTGAACGGCCGGCCACATGGCCGAGCGGTTAGCGTGTCTGACTGCGAAGCCATAGGCTGCGGGTTCGAATCCCGCTCTGGGCATGGATGTTTCTCTCTCTCTCTTTGTGCTGTCCTCTGTTTTGTGTGTGTGTATGATGTGTGAATGTGGCCCACCCTATAAACGGGTTTGTGGCAGTGTGGCGTGGGCAATGTTGCTCGCCTCCGTGACTTTGGTTCACAGGTGCCCACTGGGTAACGCGAAATGAGTAACAATTCTGGCATAGTATAGGCAAAGATTCAAATTCAGTGACTGCCATTGGAAGAAAAAAAAAAAAAAAAAAAAAAAAACAATATTTGAACGCATGCCACGTCAATATGTTAAATTAACTTAACATCTAACTTTATAGGAAAATTGAGGAATAAAATTGAGAAATCATAAAATATTATCCCCGAGCGAAATGTCAACAGCTAAATTGTTTCATAGGTTAAGTTCAACTTCAAATAATTGTGCATTGTCACCTAGCAATGAACAAACAAAAAGTAATATTACAGGGCATATTGCACAAACATAATACACAAACATATCACACGACATACTACACAACGCATTAAAGTCATATTACACAAACAAGACCCAATGGGATATTTTGTTCCGTTTCAATGCTATATGGAAATAATATTAGTGGGATTTTAGGATCTATCGATTTATAAAGGTTTGACCCATTCGTCTATGGAACATCGTGCGATGGCTTTATGAAGGAGGAAAATAATCAATTTATGTTAATAGTGAACCTTCTTTATGAACTATAATATTCACAAAAATTACACTGTGATTAAGAAGAATTACCAAACTCAAACACTTCTAACGATTAACGATGAACGATAAGAAAACTGTTGTATAATTATGACTGAATTACTATTAATTCAGTCATAACCGAAATTCAAGGGTCACTCACTACTCATTACCTTCTAATTTATCTCGCCATTTTTACTAATACTGCAACTATTATTAATATTTTAACTAGTGCTGCTTTACCATATCTGTCATCTGTCTTTAGTTAAAAAGCTCGTCATTCAAACATCTGACTCTATAATTTAAAATGTAACAATTATCACCTGGATGACTTCTCGGAGGAGTTAATACGTCACCAAGACTTAAAGCACTTGCACCACTTTGTCCATGAGACATGGTGAAATAGTGTTAGAAAGACGGAAAAGAATTAACGAGTTTATTTAAACAGTAAACATTTTTAACGTAATGTATATATATTTAAATTACATTGTAAGTGATAAAACGTAAAAATTTCTAACGGTGAATATTTAAAAAGCTGAAATATAAATATGATTGAATTCAAATTCATCCTAAATTCGAAGGTCACTATTCATAACCTTCCATTTTCTCTTGCCACTTTTTACTAACACTACAAATTTATTAATAATTGCATGCTGCAATATAATTATGATTGGATTACTATAAGAAATGTATTCTAAATCCGAGAATTTATAACCTTTTATTTTCTGCCGCCACTTTTTACTGACACTATACTTTTATTAATATTTAAACTAGTCCTGCTTTATCATATCTATATTTAATAAATAAGCTTGTCCCATTCAACCATCTAATTATACTTTAAAATAAAACAATAATCACCCGGGTGACTTCTCGGAGGTGTTAATACGTCGCCAAGGCACTTGCACCACTTTGTCCATGAGACATAGTGCAATGGCGTTATACAGATGGAAAACAATTAACGAGTTCAAACAAATATTAAACATTTGAAACATAAATATATATATACTAAAAAATTACATTCTAATTAATACAAATTATAAAACGTAAAATTTTCTAACGATGAACACTTAGAAAACTGCAATATATATATGATTGAATTACTATCAGAAATTCATTTTAAATTCGTGGTTCACTATTCATAACCTTCTATTTTCTCTCGCCACTTTTTACTAACGCTGCAACTTTATCAATAATTGCAAGCTGCAATGTAATTTATTGAATTACCATAAGATATGCATCCTAAATCTGAGGAAGTTCATAACGAGTTCATGAAGAATTCATAGCGTTCTATTTTCTTCCGTCGCTTTTTACTAACACATAATTTTCATTAATATTTAAACTGGTCCTACGTTACCATATCTGCCATATGCCTTCAGTAAATAAGCTTGTCACATTCAACCATCTAACTCTTATAATTTAAAATGTAACAATTATCACCCGGGTGACTTCTCGGAGGCGTTAATACGTCGCCAAGGCTTAAAGCACTTGCACCACTTCGTCCACGAGACATGGTGCAATGGCGTTATGAAGGAGAGAGAGAATGAATGACTGAGTTTGCGAAATTAAATCCAATAAGAGTCCGTCGTCTTTAAGACCTTTAAAACTTAAACCAAATAAAAGACGGCATCTGAATAATTTATTATAACTTTTCGTCGACGCGCTAGGAATTAATATAGTCCGTGCCTAGAATAGGAATGCGCGTCTTGGGCTCGAAATTCTTGTGGAATATATATATGTATAATAAACCTTCCTCGGAACTCGATTTAGAGAAAAGAGCTTTTGTGCTAACGTGATTTCACTGTTGCCTATTCTTAACATCTGGTGTCGACAATAGCAGGTTTGCTATTCTCTCAATCACATAACGTCCTAAAGTGACGAAATCTTAAACTTGTTTCGAAGATATAGGATTCCGGAGAAGCAAATTGATTTAACAAGGAATGGAAATATAAAGGCTAGCAGTTTGGGGAACTGATCAGGAGAAACTACAGCCCAGACAGAATAAGTAATAAATATTTAAGCTTTTCAACACATTTCAAAATATTTTTATTTTTTAAAAAATGGCAGAATTTTAAAATACGTGTGCTTAGATTTTTATAAAAATGATGTATGGTCTTTTCCACATATGATGGGGGAAGACAAAATAGTTCATCAGCTATTTAACGATATAGATTTGGATTGAAAAAATATCTCATGAGCAAAAAATCCAAATATTTTCTTTACAAATGTGAAATGAGTTCGAAATGGTTGAGTTGCTCAAATGCAGCTGTGATTTGTACATTTTTTACATACACAACTTAAAGTGTAAAATTTATGTACTAGAATCATTAAAAAGGATTAAAAAATATTTGTATAAATATGTCTTTATAAATATTTTATTTCGAGGTTTTATTTTTAAATATCAATTGTAACTACGAAAATTTATATTACGTTATTCATAAAGACTTACAATAAATACTCTAATGAATTATATATATTTTGAAACAAAATTATGCAATATTATTGAAGGTTTTATTTTTTATTATATCATTAAATTGATCTTTGCAATTATTTGCAAAAACTTAAGTAACAATTTAGAAAAAAAATAGATATGAAGAAAAAAAATTATATTTAATTGTATTGACGAAAGTGCTTAAATTCACGTTTTTCTATATCAAATATTTTGCAGTGATAATGAAATAAAAATTATAGAACTATTATGAACAGTGTTTTATATTCATTTTACTAACTTCTAAAAATATTACTAGGCAATTACTAAGCATATTTCATAATTAATTTATTAATTTTTACATAATAGTTGTTTGTCATCCAATTTACTAAGCCATGATTTTAACCATGTGTCATAATATTTAGAAGATTGAATGACCAAATAAATCAAAACTAATGAAAATGAGATATCCATATTAGAATTTGTAACAATGCCATCAAGATTTGAAAACATTTGAAAACGGATAAAATATATGGCATACGAAAAATTACCCATCTTTAACTATTTTTCAAATCGATAAGTATGCATAATTAATAACTCAAAAATCCATTTTAACTGTTTTCAAATTACGAGAAATCCAAAGACGATGACGACAAGGATACAACAGATTATTTCTGAAAAATCAAATAAAAACGAATGATAATGAGATTACTTAGTTCAATTACTTACTACTAATGGCAATATTTACCAATGATCTCAAGTTTTTTTTAAACAAATCAAAATATACATTCACATAAAATATTAACTCTAAGTATTTTCCAAATGTGACACATATTGAATTGCTATATCAAATCCATACCTAACTATTCGTAAACATTTTCAGAATTCAGAAATATTCCCTGATTATAATCTAGCGACAGATCATTTCTATCTTCTAATGTTCAAATAAATCAAAGCTAATGATAATGGCATGACCATATTTAACTTCCAACCAATGACATTTTTTTGTCAAAAAACATAACGATTCATTCGAAATAAGTCATCATTTATGGATAATTAATTGGAGGCAAAAAAAAAACTTGGAAGCCAAATTAATAGTTGTTCTACGATTCTGATATGATTTTTTTTATATCGATAATGCCATTACCTCATCGAGATATCGATCACCAAATCAAAAACGATTCAACAGATAACATCAACGTTAATGGAGTTTTGATGCCAGGCGATGCTCATTAAAAGACCTCACTCTCATAGATAATTCTCACCATGTTCTTTTTTATGTTAAAAATTAATTGTTTGCGTGAAAAGATGACAAGAAAAAGATAGTTTATATCAGCATAATAATCTCAGAAAAATCGGTTTAATTTTGAGCCATAATACGTTGCAAATTTGCAGCAAGTGTTGAAAAACACGTTTTGACTCTGGTTAAACCATAGCATTGTTTAAATTTAATAAGTTCGGTATTATGGTTTTATTTAGCACTCTCATATGGTTGCAGTTAATTTGAACAGTTTCATGGTTCAAAAAGCTAAATGTTTTTAGCAGAGTAGTTTATTAATGTTAATGATTATTTCTGTTTTTATTAAAATTTATAATACAGACAAGTCCAAGCCAGAGGCCGAGCAATATCACTTGGGTTGAATAAATCAATCAACTGTCATTTGCACCATACTTATATACCCATCCCAATCGAAACGTATTCCTATCAGTTACTATCTGTAACTGATTGATTTATTGATGGATTGCCAGTGGACTGGTAGGTGAAGTAGTGCCTTTTTAGACCTCTCTATTATTTGATTATCATCATTTCTTGAATATAATATATATTCACAGGCTGAGAGAAAGAAACCATGGATTGCCAGTGGACTGGTAGGTGAAGTAGCGTCATTTTAGACCTCTCTTATTTGATTATCATCATTTCATGAATATAATAGATATTCACAGGTTGAGAGAAAGAAACCAATGGGTGTGTTTTGCCAAAATATGTCCTTCTACTCATTCGATTTTGAAAAAAGCCATTGGAACTTACCAAAAAATTAATAAAAAATTCGTTAACAAACATAAATGCTGTATTATACGAGTTTAATCGGAAGAAAATTAAAATAAATAATTTGGAATACATTATGAACTATTTCTTAATGGCTAAAAGGAGACGGTTGTCTTTAACAAAAGAAGAACAACTTTCTGTTTCATATTGTAAATATTTTCTTTTTTTCTGAAATGAATTCCTCAATGATTTGTCAAACTTTGATAACAAATTCGTTCTTTATTTTCTCTTTCTAAGTTTAATTTATTAAGGATAGAGGGAGTGATTTTAGTACACCCTGTTAATACGTATCATTAATAAACAAATATGCCTGTAAAATTTTAATTTTTTTTTTAAACTCCAAATTCTTTAAAAAAAAATAGAGACCGTTGTGCACATAAATTCGAAAAGCCAGTTTCAAGAATATATTTAATTCAATATATTCAAATAATCACAATTAAAAACTAGCATCAAACAATTCATGAATAATCAACTTTCTGTCCAATAAAATTCTGTTCATAATAATTTCATTAATAACGTCAGGCGACAGATTAATTTATTTCCGTTGAAATGAAAAAGGTTATAACCGCACTCTGATTACATTTCAAAAGAAAAATAACGCATCTTCTAATTTTGTGTTGAAGAACATCGTTCAAATTTCGAACAAATTAATTCCATCGAATACATTTCGAAAAGAGATTTCCATCTATTGTGCAGCTGTCTGAAGATAGGACGAAGCCCTTATTGTGTTGTGCACGTCGTCTATCAAAGGAAAGAACGTTCATTTTCGTTGTGCCATATTGAAATTATGAATTAATTATCTTTTATTGTGACGAAAAAAAAAAGATTACGGAGCTATCCGTTATTTCTCGAGATAGATTTTAGTACATGCGCCATTAGCCGTTCGATAACAGTTTTATGCAAATGAAGATAGAATTCCAATTCTTTTGTATATAGGAATTCAATAATTCACCATTCCTTTCTTTGTTTACGTAAAAATATTCCGGAAATGTTCATGGAATTCCAATATTTTTGCACCAACGACTCTTCTGAAATGAATAGGGAAAATCAATAAGAAAATTCACAAAGAAGATGGAATGCTTTGGAATTTTTTTTTGCGCCATTTTTTTGTATTCGTTTTTTGCTCATTTTATTTAAAACTCTCGAAGTTATATACGACTGATATATCGTTGGAACCTAATTTATTTCTACCTTTGTTTGACTTGTAAATCGGCAGAGAATTTCGAAGTGAAATCTTCTTCTGCGATTAATGCAAATGTTTTACCAAATGCGCAAACACCCCCGCGAGTTCTTATACATCCCAATTCGAACGAAAATTTATTTTAAGGGAAGTCGGTTTTAATGGGGAAATGAAAACCTTGGTTAATGGAATAATAGAAGCTGTTTCAGTGTGTTTCTATACAAACGCTTTCTTCCCACTCTCCATAAATTTCGATCTGATGCCATTTCGCGGAGAGAAACTATGCTTCGGAATGATTTGCATTTTAGCAGAAATCCATATCACAAAAGAGAAAGTATTAATGCTTTTACAGAAGCAAATGATTTCGCGTTGGGGAATTAGAATACGACTCATCATTTCGATTGAAGCCGTCTTTTTTATAGCTGGTGGCAGGGCCAATCATTTGCATTTGGTGAATCGCTGAATTCTTTTTTTTTTTTTTTCAATATAGCTACATTTCGGTAATGCAATCTGGATTCCCACAGAGCAGTAATTTTACTGAAGTATTGCCGACTATCGGTGCTTCATTTTTAGAATATTATCTTTTATCTTTTTTTCATCTGACATTTGCTTCCTGAAAATTTCCCTGCATTGTATTTGAAAAGCTAATTTATCCAGGAAAGGAATTTTCACTAAAATGATTTCGAAAGTGGAAAGGTTGCATACTGATTGTAGTAGGTATAACATTAAGGAACACAAAACGATTTTATTAAAAATACAGATATCCAATATTTAATGCCGATTATGCATAAATATTACTTCTCTTCGCTTCCTAAATCTTTGTTATTCCAGAAATTTACATTTCAGATGAGTGAGCAAACATAGGTGGTTCAACGTTGCTAGTATTAGAATATCTGAATCAAAATAAAATGCAACACAAATTAAGTATTGACTCTACAAATAATTATTAAGTAACGATTAAGATTTTTTGCTGCATTAGCTTTCTCTGGAATTTTCCTTGGGGATAATCTTTTGTGACCAATTTCGAGGCGTGACTTTCCCAGAGGTTTTGGACTCATGAATTTGATATAGCTGAGACTATATTGTGAAGAATTAGAAACAACAACAATTTTGTTACAAAAATAAATATTTGCAGGTCCGTGAGGAGGTATTTTGAATACAATCAATAAGGTTCTATACGGATAGTAAGCAATTTTCTGCTATTATCAACACACAATTAAAAATTGTACTGGTTTTTATAAAGTAAAAAATTATAACTTAAATAAAAAAAATGCAAAAAAGATATTAGTCAGTAATCACAATTGGTGCATATTCAACATAGCGCTTAGAAAAGAAAAGAAAAAATATATCAAACTATTATTCATCACAAATTTATCTATTATAAACTATTTCAAACCACGTTCGTAGCATGGATAAGAACTCCTTATTATTTAATCAATTGTTATTATTATCAATGCAAAATAATAAACAAAACTGAGAGGTATATACCCGACAGCTAAAAAAATTAATAACATAATTTTAAAAAAATTTGCAATAAAAATATAATTAAAATTCTTTTCCTTTCCGTTGATCTTCCTGTTTTGTTCCTTCCAAAATATTCTATCAAAACAAATTTTTATGACCTAAACCTACCCAAAAAAGATGAGAAAGGTTGAAAAAAATTTTATGCCATTGAAATAAATCTGTTTATAGTTATTTTAATTACTCACAAAATCTTACTGTAAATATTCGCAATAATAAAATTAAAAATAATAATTTAACCCATTTCATGCATTTTTAAAGACCCTAGACATAATGTATCTTTTTAAGCCTATTGCTATTTGAAATGTTAGCATCAAACTTCGTTATATTTATGAATAAAACAAAATAATATTTACGTTTGCGCAAAATTTGAAGACAAACTTGAATGAGTAAAATAGATTTTAGTTTTGTTCTATGCAAAACATAAAGCTTTTGTACTAACTATCCCTAAAGAGCTATAAATTAATGCTTTTAAATCTTCAGATAATATTTTTTCCCACTGATAAATGTTGGAAAAAGACTTTTCAATCTTCAGCATCCTATTCAGATCAGAAAATATTCAGCTTAAACGAAACGGGTTTTTTTAGGTTTTTTTATTTTTATTTTATCAGTTCAACATCGCCAGATATGTTAATAGAAAAGTCACCACCAGCAGTATGAAAAGATTCCCTTTAAGTAATCCGATTCCAACATACTTTGAGAGTTTTATAGAAATGTAAAGATCCAAATAACGTATTCCTTCTTCCCGCCATGTTTTCACTTCAGATACGGTCACAGTTATCGTCTCCAGAGAATATTCCGAGAACGACCAGCCTTTTCAATCTTTTCGAGGGGAAAGTCTCTTAAAGATGATTCCCGGCGGAAGCTCCCACCAAACTCCAGAAAAGTACTTCCTCGTGAGAGGCTCCGGAAATCAAACAGGAGTTTTGTAAGTTCAATATTTGGTGCAGGGAATCGCTATAAGTGCAGAAATCGCTCTTTAACAAGTAATGAAGGCTGGTTGGAAGCAGTGCCTACGTCTTATTCCTGGAGCTTTTCACCCTTTTAAGATTTCATTTCATGATGCTTCAAATGATTTTGAAAAACATTTGCTCGCCTTAACTCCGATGAAGAATTCGAAAACTAGAGTCTTCTAAGAAAACTCAATAGTTTATAAATAGACTCCTTTAATCAAATTTATAGCCAGCAAAAAATAATCTTGACAAAGATACAGACTCAAAGTGCAAAGTTTTTTATTATTCTTTTTGCCAGCACTTTAGCTTGAATTAAACTACAGTACGTTTAATTCTCGAGAGAGTTAAAACGTGGAATTTTATAATCACACAAATCAATAATTAAAAATACTACATAAAGAAATATTCCTGTGTTCAAAACTTGAAAAAGAACCATGGACTTAAAAAGATTTTTTATTTATGTATATGTATGTATTCAACTTCCTGCATTTCTTAATTTTCTTTTTTATATGATAAAGTTTCTCTGTGACTGGAAAATTGGTAAATTTGATATAAATCGCTTTTATGTACTAAAAAATCGATTCTAAATAGAATAGATATATAAAATTAGATCAATTTTATGCATTTATATATAAAGCAGACCCCATGTATCTTTTCTAGAGAGCTATTAATTAAAATGCTTTTTTTAGTAACAAGTATTTAAAAATGCAGGCTTGGTACTATTTTAAAATAATTTATATTTCTTTGTTTTCGAATTAAATTTTTGTCACAAATTTAATTTAAAATAAATGCCATGGGCTATTATTTATATATATATACAGTTTCGGCTAAAAAAAATTTAAAAAATGCATGGGGACAGGTACTAATGTAAAACACTGTAAGACAATAAAAATATTTTTGTCATTTTTATAGACATAAATTGCTGATATTTACTGTAAATCCAATCTCTAAGTAATAAATCTGATTTAAATTTAACGATTTCTTATATATTGTACGAATACTCTTCACTATAAACATACAAGAATTTTTTCAAGAATTGCATCTTCTTGTTTTATTGTCTCATGGTCTTGCGTATTTAATAATTATTGAACAAGCAATACGAAATGTAACACTATTGCGTATGGCAAAATCATTTCCATTTGGAGGTTTTCATGACAAAGCACCACATTCCGTTATAAATATAAATGTTTAATAAAAGCTAATTTCATAATAAACAGAAAAGCACGTTAGAAGAAATAAGCCAAATATAGGTTTTATACTCGGTATTAAAATTATTTTAGTTGACATATAATATAAGTATTTACTAGGAATCGAATGTTGAATTTTATTGTTCCGATGTTCCAGGTATTAAAAAAATTTTTTAAACAAACACTAGTTTAAAGATAAATAGTAAAAGTTATTTAGATACGTCTTTTATCGTTATATTCAATCATATCAATATCTTTTCATTTTTTCAATAAGTAAATACTTCATAATAGGAATTGCATTAGATTAGTTTTACATCGACCCTTACTTTTATTTTAATTTAAAAGAAACATTTTATAGTTTTAACAGTAATTTTATTGATTTACTTGAAATTTATGTGTCTTTTGAAATAAATAATCGAAGATATTTTATTGTATTGAATTAATGCTACAATAATAAAAATTTTGACATTCTTTATTTCGCTTTTACTCTATGGTTTACATGTTTTTATTTATTTTTTGCATAAAACATTAAAAATTGCTAAATATTTTAATTGCTTTGAAAATTATATTTTCTTCCGTATATCATCGATTTTTGATAAGCCAATTTAGATGAACGTTTTTAGATAACTTTTAATATCTATCATCTCAAAATTAGAAGTTCTCACAAAATTAGATGTTCTTAGCAAGACTAGAAAAATCTCAATAGCCGTGATCTTTCATGTTTCCTTTTATTCTCTCTCCGCTATTGAGGTTTTTTTTAGTTTTGTTTCTAACATTTATTCAATTTTTGTTGGTAACTTGACGTCTTATATTTCAAATCAATCTTGTTTCCTTTAGTTCAAAGTTTGCCCATCTTGAAAATGAGTGCTTATTTTCGAGCGCTATATTATGTTGCTGTCTTTTCCTGTCTGTATAGTTTTGAAGCGAATGAAGTTTTTTCTATCACGTAAGGTATAAGTATGTTAAAAATTGCCAAACACCAGAATAGAAGAGCACTCCAAAGAAAGGATTTAAAAAGTTGTTTCGTGAACTTTATCAGTCAAGTACATTAAATTAGGAGGAGGTTACTACGAACCACATTAAATGGGTATTCAATTCTGATAATTTAAACACGAGTTATTAAATTAGTCCAGGAAATTAAAACCCTAAAATTACTTTTCTGATGTGCGCAAAATATCAAAGTGAAACAAGGTTTTGTCAAGGTTTTTTTAACAAGCAATAATCATTTTAATATTTTATTTGTATAACTATAAAATTGTATCCATGATTAATATAAGATACACGCCACACTTTTATCTATTAAATATGAGAAATAAAAGTGCTTGTCGGGAAAAAATTGATTTAGGAAAATAAAATCACCGAGGCATGTTGCTCGATAATTGCGTGACAAAATTACTTAAGTTTAAAAACAAATAGTTATAACTCTGTGATTTGAATAAATCTATTTCAATGTCCTTATAAACATTTTTTCCTTTTGAAGTAAACAAAATAGATAAAAGAGAAGTACTAAAAGAGGCATAAATACAAATAATTGAAATCAGGGTATTTTAAAAAATTGTTATTCTAGATTCATTTTAAATTATTATTATTACTATAATTTTATGTGTTTAAGATATTTTTAAAAGCACTAAAAAAGAGGTATTAATATAAATAATTGAAATGAGATTTTTAAAAAATTACTATTCTAGTTTACTTTTAAATTATTATTATTATTTTTTTGCTTTATGTGCTTAGGATATATTTTAGATGTGTTATAATATCCAGATAAAAACTGTAAAAGTGAGCATCATTGTTAAATTTTCAAAAAAAAGAAGTACTTTTGTACAGACTCTTATTAAATTGTAATATGCAGTGTCAGTAAAAGATAATGACTAGATTTTAAATATGAGTTAATTCGTAACTATTTGACACATTAGAGTAAAAATGAACCGAATTAAAGAAAAATATATCAAGATTTTTTTTCCAATTTGGAATTTTTGATGTGTGGTCCTTTTGTTAAGCGACAAATATTTTATCTATGATAAAATTCATTTAACTATGCAAAATGCTACATAAAAAAATATATTTTTGCATTATTTCAAATAATTGTATAACCATGCTTCGTTTTTATTATTCTACTGAAAAGTTCGATGCATACAGAGTTACAAATGTTAAAAATTTGTTATTTTAATTGCAAATTTTTATACACTAAATATCAATAAATGTTTAAAATTTTAAAAAAAAATGAAATTAGTCCTTATACAGTCTAAAACAAACAATTATAGTAAATTTGAAATTAATATTTTTAATTTTTTCTCTTTTAAATTCTTTATTTTTTAATGTTCAAGTTAATTAAAGTACATTATTTTAGCTTTTTGAAAGCCATCACTTTTCTTTTTCTTTATTTGCAATGCAAATAAGTAAGTTTAGTAATCAAAAATGACTTTCGTGTTTTTTCACTCATTGTCAATATAGTTTCAGCCTTGTTTTTTTCTTCTTCAATCTGAGATGAAAAATTATTTTCTGGATAATTTAAAAAGAAAAAAAAATCTGAGATGAAAATTTATTTGTCAATTCTCTGATAATCTGCAGCGCCCGGAGAATTTCCGCAACAGGGTTGAAAAGTATTCATGTTTACATCAAAATCCGCACTTTTTTATTCGTAACTTAGATTTAAAGTTACCTTTTTTTTATCAGATTTGGAAAGGAGTAGTTCAAGGGAAAATGCTGGAATAGTGAAAGAACGAATAAAAGAAGAGCCTGTGATTTCCAATTTCGACCATCAGTTCCAAGAAGACATTCAAATTGCCCTCTGACTTCTACTGCATCTACGTCACACTATCTCTAAATGTATATATATATAAACCGCTCCCTTTTAAGTCGATGTCGCAAAGTCAAGTTTCAAATAGATGGAAGACGGAATCTCAGAGGATGGGAGATCTACTCTTAAACGTGTTTAAAAGGTTCTTTTTTTAAAATGAATACTTCCCTATTCTATCGGCTCAAGAGATTTTCTGGCCTCTTTTTCCAGAAGCGAGAATGAGTCAGGCGAGAAAGGAAAATATTCTTTTTTTAACGTTTCTTTGACGTATTATTGGAATAGAGTGTGTTGGAATTTCGCTAAAAATATTGACATTTTGACGATGTATCTACAGAATTTTTAAAAACAAGAGTAAAATATGTATATGTTATTTGATTTACACGTCAAAGCACCTTGTAAAAGATCCACCGTTTCCTCCGTGTATATAACTTAAAGATTGATTTATATTTGACAATTTGTTCTGATGTAAACATGATGTTTATATATAGTTTTGTTAATCAAATCAGCGCCAATATTAATTTAGCAAATTAGAATAAAGTAAAACAAAAATTATTATCTTGACACTTTGATGGGGTTCGAAACTCTGAGGGACGTGGGGTTCGAAACTCAATGACTGCTTAAAGCCCATGCATCGTTAAATGGATATTCATAAGCTTCTCAGAGAAGTGAAAGTCGCTTGTGAGCTATACTGATCACATCGTTTCAAGCATACCGTTGATGACTGAGTTGTTGCGGAATTGCTTTACTTTTATTAATTGCGAGCTAGACATTCAATTTAGTCAAATTAATTTTCTATTATGTTAAACAGTACAATAGTCATATAATAGGTCATCAACCTTTATACGAAGAGGGGACAAGGGAGTCCCTTTTATATATAAATTTTTTTTCTGACACTAACTACAAGCAAAAATATATTTTAGTATTTTTTAATTGTAAAAAGCAGTCTAACAATTACTATAAAAAATCTGTTAGAATATCGGAATCATTTGTACTAAAATGTTAAATAAATAAAAAAAAGGAATTCTGATATTTTTTCATTTATATTCAAAAATATTTTTATAATAGATTTTATGAATTAAAGAAATTTCGATGATGAATAATTGTTCTCTTAGATTTAAATAACTGCAAATAATGAAAACATATTGTTTGAAAGAGAACCGTGTATGGAATAAATTTACCTTTAACGCAGAAAAAGATACCGGTGTGCTATGCTGTATTTTAAACCATAAATTTTTTTAAATGGTAAATAGGACTTTTCACTTATGATAATGAACTACTTAACTACTCTATGACTACTTAAAATAATGAACTACTAAAAGATGTGTTTAATAAAAATTCTGCATCAATGGGTTGCATGTGAAAATCTCAAAAGATCAAAAATAAAAATAAAAATGTCCAAAGAAGTACCCAAAATTTCTTTGAGAAATCAAAAGGCTAACAAAACGATGATGAAATGTTAAAATACTAGCTCCACATTGAAAATGTCAATGATATTTTAATTTTTATTTTAAATCTTGCTGAAGCAAAATACGCTAAATTTAATTTACATTTGCATGAAACATTATCAACAATCCATACAGTGTTTTCAAGCAGTTTCCATCGACGATGCAATATTTTATCCCGTTCCAGAATAAAACTTTTTCTACTGTTGCCATTAATCCAGATTAAATACTGCTTTTAGCGCAGTTTCCGCTCTGAACAAAAACGCCATTTCCTGTCTCTTCAAGCAGCTTCCCTTTAAAAACGATGGTCTCTTCACATAAACTCTAAAATAATTTACACTCCATGACATGACAGAAATGACAGCGCCACCTCCGGGCAGGTTTTTTCCTGTCATGTTCTTAATGTGTTCAAAAAGTGATCGCGTGTGCATAGAGACTCAATCTTTTATCTAAAAACAACGCGGATTACTTTTGTTGCTATTAAATTCTGTCTTGTCTAAGGATTACTGATTTTTTTTTCCTTTTTATTCCCATGCACTTTTTTTCATATAACATCAATACAAAATGAAGTAGAGTTTAATTTCATTTTTGTTGGGTTGTTGTGATTCTTAAGAAATTAAAAAAAAAAGAATTCATGCCAAACTGGCTTATTTTATTTGAAAATTGGCAACTCTTGTTTTATTTGTTACATTTGTAAAAATAACATTCTATGCATTTTAAGAAATGCTTTTCATTTTGCATTGATCTAGATGACCGTTTTAGAGTACAGTTTAAGAGTAGAAATTTTATACTTTTTTTTTTAATTTCTTCCCATATATAAACTCTACAATAATGTATATTCCACGATATGGCAACGACACCTTCGGTCAGGTTTTTTTCCTGTCATGACCTTAAACTTGTTCAAAAAATAACCGTGTGTGCATAGAGTCACAATCGCTTATAACAGGGATGGCGAACCAATGGCACGCGTGCCATTTATGGCACGCGACACAATATTTTGGGCACTCCACCGATCACAATTGTTGTTACACTATGAATTGTCATTACACAAATGTTATCGCTATGAAGCATATGTAACAATTATATTAAAATTCACAAAAAACAAACAAAATAATAAACAATTATTAATAAAAAAATTAAAAATTAACACTAAAAAAACAATTAATAACAGTAAAAACAAGCGAACAATAAATAATTAGCAAAAAAAATCAACAGTCCTGCTTAAACTAGCATCTTACAACCTAATATAAGTTATTGGTCATCTAATCTGCAACAACAGAAGTCACACTGATGTTACTTTTAAGTTGAATTACTTGTATAACTGAGACATTGCACAATGTATTTTTTTTCAATGTAAATAAAGAGTTTTGAGTTGATAGTATTTAGTATTATTATTTTCCCAATAATCACGAGGTCAAAATTATTTGACGGCACGTCTATGACCTCATTAGGCAATTTTTTAGAGAAAATGGCACGTTGGTGTATAAAGGTTCGCCACCCCTGGCTTATAACAACACGGATTACTTTTGTTGTTATTACATTCTAGTTTAAGAGTTACTAAAAATATTTTTGTTTTCTTTTTCCACGCACTTGTCTTTTTTTTTTACGTATATATCAAAACAAAATGAAGTAGAATTTAGTTTTAGCTTTGTAGTGGAAATTTTAGGAAACTTTAAAAATTCAATTATTACTAAACTAAGACAGAAAACAGGCTAATTTCTGTTTGGAAATTAGTTTTATCATTTGTAAAAAATATATTGAAGACATTTGGTAAAATAAAAAATAAAAATTTGCTCAACAAAATAAACGAAGTAGCGTTAAGTTTTGCTATAGTAATTTTAAAGAAACTTTAAAAAGAAAATTACTATCAAAATCAATCGCGAAACTAGCTAGATTTATTTTTTAACCAGCTGATTATCCGTTCTTCAATACGGGGTGATTAAAAAAAAAGAATTAATAATTAAGGGCTGAAGAACACTACGAAATCATGCAAAAAACTGAAAAGCATATACCTACGCAATTAAGCTAAAATAATTTTTTTTATTTTATTTATTATTATTTTTTGCCCTCCCAGGTGATTTTACGTTACAAATTAAGCAAACACGTTTATCTTTAGTCCCTCGCATCAGAATAAAGATTAACTGCATTCAGCATCACTTGGCATGATGCTATGGCGTCCATCACTTGGCATCACTTACTCATGATTGTCAAAATTTACCACTAAAAGCTAATTTTCTCAGTTTCGTTTCCCTTTGGAGGTCACTTATTGCCGCAGTATCGGTATGAAAACTGTTCAGTATTGGTGCAATTTTAAAAATTACCAAAAATATCAATATATCACTTTCTATTACGTTTGGTACCCTTCAACATTTGAGTTTGTGAGAAATGCATTTATCAGTGATAGTAAATTATAGCCGACATTTTAACGACAAATACAATTATAATAAGAACATGATAAGAGCATGATCATTTCTCTATCAGACCTTTAATATATTGTTCAAATTATTTATACAAAGTGGAGGAAAGAAATTGAGATTCTATTGCACTAAAATTTTAATGCACTATCTTTGATATCACTGGAAAAAAAAATATATACACATAAATTTATTATAGATTAAACGTCATCTGTGTATGCGTTCCCATAAATGAATAAATACAGTAAATATGTATATTTAAAATTATCTGTTACTTTGATGTATTTTTTATATTTATATTCCTTATACAGATATTTTTTTTTAAAAAAAATAACTTCATTTTATCAATTTCTTTCATCAAAAAATATTCTGAAGTTCCCTCAAGCATTTTTCTAGAAAAAAGCAAACAACCCACAATCCCATACTAAATGCATGGACATATGATGTCCGTCATTTAGCCAAAGAAGACAGAGACAGGTCCTGACCCCATGGTGGGCGGTAGAATGTGCCGCAGACAGATTTGACTTACCTACTTGACCCCTCGGAGCCTTCAATTTTGATCTTATTTTTTCTTTATTTCTCTTTTTGGGTAACCTTTCTTTCACGCCATTCGTTTCAGCCATTGTCTGTGTTGCTGACTTACGTATGATTGCAATTCTGCAAAGTGGATTTTTTGAATAAGTCCAACGACCTATTACCGGATATGTTATTCAAATTACATAGAAGAAGTAGGTGTGACCAAGCCTTTTGTTGTAATTTGTAACTGTAAAGAAAAGTTATTACGACCCCTAGGGGAAAAATTATGTTCGGTGAAAAGAAAACCGTTTTCAGCGAGGATAACATATTGGGCAAGAAATTTTCTCCCTAGGTAGCTGAACACTAAATCTAACTTAAATTAACCTTTATCCATATTTATAAGATGGATTTAGAAATATTTTTTCCAAGTTAGGCTTTGATTTGCATAATTTAAAGCATTTAAATAAAATCTAGCCTGCATGAGTTAATATAATTCTAAAAGTTCTATAAATCTAACTAGTTCTCTAGCTAATTCTCTAAATTAGTAAGTGAATGAATGAAACTACGAAGTAAAAATAATTGCTGTGTTTTTGCTTTCAATTTTCGTAAAAAAATATAACAAAAATAATATGCAATATATCTGTTTTCTAAGAAAATTAAATGAACCAGATGCACAAATGTTCTTCCCAGTTATAGATTTATTTCCTAAGGAGAGTAACCAAAAATTGCTTTCTTAGGTTTAAAAAAAATTCATTTCGCTCTTCAGTTGAAATTGGAAAAAGGAAATTTTTTGAGCGCTCTAAGCACGACGCTCTCCGTCAAAACGACTCGTGAATAAACGACGCTGGACACTAAATTACTAAATATTGGACTTAAATACACTCTTATCCATATTTGTAAGATTTAGTAGATTTCTTAAAAACTTAAAGGAACTAGATCAACAAATTTTCTTCCCAATTACGGATTTTTTTTCCATAAGATAATATCCTGACATTTTTTCTTCTATTTAAAAAAAAATATATTATTTTACTTTTTAGTTGAAATAGAAGAAAGAGAGACATTTTCTGAGCGCTCTAAACAAGATGCTCTCAGTCAAAACAATTCGTGAATAAACGACATGTGAATCGTGCTTACGTCATGCTTCGTGCTTTAGGCTTTGGATTCGAATCGTTATTTCTTCTCTTTTAACTATAAAAGATTTCTGTTTTGATTTTCAAGAGCATCTTTTCTTCAGTTGTCTTAGAATTATTTCTTCCTCTGAAATATGATTTTAACTAAAGCAATTTTTAGTTTCTCCTAATGTTCTTGGAAAGTTCTTATGTTAAAAATGCTTTAAAGCTTCCTTTACTTAAGTGTTAAAATATGAAAAAACTTTAATATTTTAATTAAAAAAATATTGAAAATATTAAAGAAAAAAAGAATTTTATAACTCAGACTTATTATTTTATATTATTTAGCCATATGCACATAGTACCTTAAAAATTTGACACTTTACTAAAAATTTGCTGCAGAATTATTTACCTGACTAAAATTTCTTTTATGTAAAAATTTTAAATAAATATTGAAATAAATCCCGAAATCTAGTAGTATTGATAAAATAATTTTACAAAAAAGTAAAACTTTTTTAAGAAACAAAACTTTTCGCAACAACAGAAAAAGTGAACAGTTAAAAAATTAAAAACAATTCAAAATTTTCTTTTAAGTATGGAAATTCGTTGAAATATCTATTCTCATCAGACAAATTTCAACGAAATTATTTTATGTTAAAACACAGAACATAATTCCCAATTATAAAATGATAGACAAAATTTTTTCTTACGGCAAAAGTAGGGAAAAAAGTGAAACAATTTAGCAATTTTATTTTAGGGATGGACACTTGTTAAAATACCGATCTTATCAAACTCGACTAAAACATGTTTTCCCATATTCCCATCTTAAAAGAGGTAATCGACCATAACCTAAAAGACAATGGTCGAAGTTTTTATCGTCTTTGAGCTATCAAAAAAAAAATTTTATGTATATAAATATATAATTTCTGCAATTTAAGACCAATTTAAAATTCAGTATTCTCTTTGATTAGTGATATTGATTTTATGAGATGGTGTTTTCAACATAAGATAAAAAAAAATATTTTCATTATTTTTGGAAAAATGTTTGTTATTATTATCAATTTAAAAAGAGATATACGAGGCCTGTCTAAAAAGTATCCGACCTTTGGCCGGAAAAAATATTTCGAATACCTGACGGAGTTGGGACCCTAATCCCCTTCAAAGTAGGCCCCTTGTGCTTCCACACACTTAGCCCACCGATCCTTCGACTGCTGGAAACACCTCTGGAAGTCTTCTTTTGGAATGGTGTTCAGCTCCGTCGTCGCGTTCAGCATTATTTCTTCTCTACTCTCAAAACTGGATCCTTTCAGTGGCGTCTTCAATTTTGGATACAACCAGAAGTCGCAAGGAGACAGGTCTGGAGAGTAGAGAGGTTGTCGAACGGTTGTAATTCCATGTTTGGCTAAGAAAGGATCAATTGGGATGAATGTGCAGAGGCGTGCTTTTTGTTCCGGCGACAACAACTTGGGTACGAATCTTGCAGCCACTCGGTTCATGTTCAAATCTTCACGCAAAATTGCATGTGCAGAATCTTTACTCACTCCAACCTCTTCTGCAATCTCCCGCACTGCCAAACGACGATCTGCCATCACCAAATTTCACAACCTTTCAACATTAACTGCACTCTGAGCAGTTTGAGGCCTGCCACAAAGCTGCTCACTCTTCGCTGATGTGCGGTCTTCTTTGAATCGGTTGAACCACTCCTTAATTTGTGTTACACCCATTGCTTCTTCTCCAAACACCTGCTGAATCTTACGAATTGTTTGGCTTTGAGAATCACCAAGCTTTTGACAGAATTTCATGCAGTATCTTTGCTCAATTCGTTCAGTCATCATGCGAGAAAACTAAATCCGACGAACACTACGAACAGCACCTTACTTGGCGACCACCAGCCAGCGAGTTGCACAAGCGAACTCGGTGAAAAAATTCAGTCATGTGCATTAAGGTTCCTCCTTCCGCTGTGCACTAAGGCGCCGCCTTAGAGTCACTACTTTGCGCAGGAAAAATTAAGGTCGGATACTTTTTAGACAGGCCTCGTATATTCTAAATTGACGAACTTGTGAAAAGAAGCAAGAATTTGTTTACCAAAATTCAACCAAAAACTTGAAACAAATTAAATTTTGCTTTGAAAACAAATGTAAATTGTTTCTCTTTAAAGATGGATAGTTTTTAAAACATCTTAGAGCTTCCATGCATTTATTGATGTTTCTAAGTTTTCTTTGAAAATAATTTCCATTCTAAACATCACATAAAGGTATAAAAAGGAATAAAATCTGTGTTGATAATAATGACAGTGAAAAATCCAGTGTTAAAACTCACAAATAATATATTGCCGTTGTTGAAATAGTATCTAAGTTTAGTTACTATATTGGAGCAAAATTTTCAGTGTACAATAGAACACAGATACATAACGATGAAAACTCGCTCATCACCAAAAACTTTAGCTATTTAACATTGTCATTTTTCGCTCCTCGCCATCATCTTCAGTGCACAATATAGAACTGATTAACAGAGTAGAAAAATCACTGAACGTTAAAAACATTTTTTAATATAGTATATGAGATTTAATGCTACGCTGCGGCATAACTTTCAGAGCACAATAGGACACAGAAAAATAACAATCAGAAACCGCTCATTATTAAAAACTTAAGCAATTGCCATTTTTTGCTCTTCTATATTATCTTCAGAGCATAATAGAGAACTGAATGACAAAGAAAAAGCACTACACATTAAAAACATTTGTCATGTTTTTATCGCCATTTTTCTATATTCCATTGTGCACTGAAGATGATGCTCAGATGTTGGTGTGAAACTTGTATGCTATTTTAACTGTTGTAATACATTATTTGTGAATTCCAATCTAGATTTTTATCTTTTATAAATCATTTATAGTACACAAAAAGTTGCTGGATTGTTATTGCTTGATTTTCTTTTCTTTTTATGTTAATAATTATAGATAACTAATAAGATAAATGATATTAAATATTGCAGCATGTCCTACTGAGTTTATAGTAAGTTTCTAATTTTGTTTTTAATATGTCAGTAAAGGAGGCTGTATTACTGAAATTTGGGATTCATTTATTCCATGTCAAAAACTTTCCATTCGGAATAATCCTTATAAAAAAAATGCAAATTCCATTAATTTAAAAAAAATTTGAAATATTTCTTTATTCCTATTAATCCTCTAAAGTTTTTTTTAAGTTTTCCAATTCTGTTTGAGCTATTTCTTTTGAATAATTCATCACAATAAGAAATCCCATCACGCATTTAAACTATGTTACTTTTCGAACAAAAATCTAGAATAATGAAATGAATGATGAATATTCTTGAGTCTACTAAATAATATTCAAAAATTTTCAGTTCGAGAAATAAAATTTATTTTCAATTCGAAGAATGAAATCGCTTTTTGCAAACACGAAAAGACATTCGACGAGGGAAATTTCCGTAATGAAATTGGCGCGCGACATCTGACTTCGATGAAGATATTCCCAGAATCCCAATCGATTAAACTTCCTTCAGGGGAAAGATATACACATGGAAAAAAAAAATTTTCAAACGATAAAAAAGTACTGCGAATAGAAAATAATAAAAAAAAAAAACTATCGTTTGCAGTATTTCCTCATTTTCTTTCTTTCAAAACTTCAATCGGAATAAGAAATAATGACTGGGAGTAATATAAATTCGAACAATAACTTCGGGCACAGGAGATTAATCTAGTGTATAGCATTTTAAAAATGGCAAATAAAGTGCAAATATCGGTGCAGAATATTCTTGTTAAAAAAAAGAGAACTAGAATAGAACTCAAATAATATCATAGAGTCCAAGGGATTGAAGAAATAATGATTTCACATTCAAATTAAACTTTAAGATAAAGTAAGGGACCATTAATAAAAGGACAAACAAACAATGCCAAAGGAATTCTCGAAGGAACTCTGGCTTGGTTTAAATTCTCCCCGCTCTGTGGTTTCTTTATGATAAAACAAGATCTGAAAATAAATGGTGGCTGCATAATAAAAATGCAAATTCGAGAAGAGATGTACAGCTGAACTGACAGTTTAATTACAAATCTTCACAAAAGATATACATTCTTGCACTTAAATTGCTTTATCTAAGTTCTCAATAACGTACTTTTTTTTCACAATACGAAGACAGTTAGTAAATAGTTTGCATCAGCCTCTCTTTGTTACGAAACAGAATTAATTAAAAAACTTCTTTTATAAATGGTGAATATTTGAAATATTATTATACAATGAAATATGAATAAAATTGTTTCAAATAAAAGAATATTTAAGTTTAAATTATTTTTGGCAAAATTAAAAGTGTAACACAACAGCAATTCGTAAATAACTTCTTTTTTTCGGTAATGAAAGATATTTAAACATTTCACATAATTAAAATTCGCTATATGTGATTTTAAAATTGATTAAAAAGTTGCATTTCTTTTAGCTTGCCCCTTGCGTCTTCTTTTAATATCGACTGCACACAGTTAACGCTCTCTTTGCATGAAAATATAAACAACATGGCTATATTTAAATTAGAATTATCTCAAATTAGAATTATCTATATTGACACAAAAAAATGTAAGAAATTTTCTGCACTTCTAGGAAAACAAAGTAAACTTTTATAAAGCAAGTTTATGTTACAATGTATGGCAAAGCAAAACATTTTTCAACATTTTTAGATGATTTTTGAAATTAAAAAGAAAAAAATGGCTTCATCAACTACATTAAAAGTTTAAACAATATGGCAGCGATTAAAATTAAAAGTGAGATATCTTCTGTGAAAACTTTCAACAGACCAGAAAAAGAGTTTGAGGGAAAAGAACGAAAAAGTTTTGGAATGTGTCTGTTCATTGCACGTTTAAACGTTATAATAGAAGCCACAATGGCAAAGTATTTAAATTACTGGGCTGTCATTGTGCAGGACAACGGTTCATTCTCCTATTTCAGATAACTAACCTAGCTTCAAATTGCTTGAACCAGCTTGTCTGGGAATTGAAGACTGGCAATGTGTAAAGCTGACCGCATGACACCATGCCGTAGATCACGAAATCGTAAAGTCTTAACCTCCTTGACCCTCTTTGCTAACAACTGGCTGTGGTTGGAGTACTTCAGTTTACCTTTATAACATTTTAAAACATCAAAAACATTTTGAAAGATAATTGTAGCCTTTTGAGATGGTCTTATTTCAAACTTCAAAATTTTTCGCACACCAAGACCACTTATTCTATAATATTATACTCATATATAATATTATACTCTTATATAATATTATACTATAATATTATACTTTTACATAAAATTATACTATAATATTATATTCTTATATCATATTATACTCGTACTTAATATTATGCTGACAGTGTATAAGGAAAAAGCATTTTTCCATCTTTACTCAGTTGTAAAAAGGATTTTTACCCATCAAATATTATGCTTATGATTTATGATTATTATTATGAGATATCAAATATTATGCTTAATAAATGCCCCAATATTTTGAAATTTTTACAAAAAAATCATCGTTATTGTGTATCGCATTAAAAAAAATAGATTATAAAAATAGAACGCAAATAAAATTAAAATCAAACTTAATTATATTGGATTAACTAACTAAACGAAATCAGTTTATAAACGATTTAACCTTGTCAAGCAATAAGATTATAAGTTGAATAAACTTTTCTTGTTATAAAAAAAACATTCAAATATAAAACTATGAATTACTACTTAATTTCTATGTACTTCAATTCGTTATTCATAATCTCTAAACATATGATTTTATCTACAATTCATTATTTCAACGCTACTTATACTTCGGAAACATTTGGCCATTTTTTTATGATGCTAACAAGACAAGGTGATGTATAACCCAATTCAATTTTTAAAAAAAAATTAAGTCAAGTTTTAAAAATAAATTTTATAAGCATGCACGAAAAAAAAAACTTATTATTACACCTGCTAAGTTTTTCTTTTTTCTCTCCATTCTATTGAAATCAAAAAGAAAGAAGAATAGAGAGACAAAAAAGTGAAAACTTTGAAATATTTTGAAAGCCAAGCTGTCACTGCGAACAATAATTGGCACGAGGAAGCTGGGTTGATGATGTATTAGGCTTTAGAAATTAGAACTTGGCGAAAAAATAGGCGGGAAAAACTAATTGAAAGTTTTCTTCCAGATGGGGCCATGCTTACATTTTGATGGATGGCTGAAACCTAAGGCTAAGGGATATATGACAGGAAAAAGGGATGCTTTTGTTCGTGGCACCCCTCCTAAATTTCCGAACTGCAAACTATGAAATCTTTCTTTGTTCTTTCTATACCCTGATTGACACAGGAAAACTGCAGGTGACGGCATCTTCTGCGAGAGGATTTCAAAATTAGGATGGTTCCAAGCAGGGAAAAAAATAGCTTTTTTGTATGCGCATTACTTTAATTTGTTTTTTAAATTAAAACTTGCGATAGATTTTGCTTCCGCATTTTAGATATATTGTTAATAATTTGGGCTTTGGCAAACAAGTTTTTGAGACCTGATTAAATTTTGAAAAGAGGAAATTAGCTCAGGATATTCAAATTTCGAATTTTTTTTTTCTTCTTCTTCTTAGATTATATTCACTTTAACTAATCAGTAACGATTTTTTTTTTTTTTTTTTTTTTTTTTTTAAATTTGAAAATGTGTTACCTATATTAAAGTTCTAATGCAGAAAAAAAATCATAAGATAAATTCGGTAAAAATTAGTTCGCTGATGACTTGCCGTGCAATAGAAAAAGCAACATAAGAGATAAAAAAGAAAAAATACAAAATTGAAATTTTTATATATTTGGCGTTTCTGTATAATTAGCTACATATTGCAATAATTTTATTTTTCAAAATTTAATTTTTTTCCATCAGTTTTCTGAAAATTTATTTTGTTGTTTATATCGTTAGCAAGGTAAAAAAAAAGTTGTCAAGCTTCTTTTCTCGAAATTGTTTCTTCAATTCCATGGCAGATCATTCACTTTTTTATATTTTATTTGTTTAAAAAAATTAATAAAATGGGATTAAATTTTTCACTTAGCTCTCTCTATCTATTTATAAAAGAATGATTTAGAATAAAAAGTTATAGCATTTCTATTTATTTCAAAATTATACGCTTTTAGCTTTATTTTATCACCATTCATGTGAACAATCTATTCAAAATTTGGATCCGAAATATTAACGTTTATAATCACGCCCTTGTTATTTGGAAGATTTTTTGTACCGATTCGGCCTTAACTAATCAGCGTGAGGAAAACCAAAAAATTCTCTCATAGTTAACCCTACAACAAGTACTGTAGTCAGCAAGAACTAGGAATAATGAATTATAAGAATTATAAGTAATGAGCATATATGGCAACGTTACTTTTGAAAAGTAACGAGTAAAAGTACAAGTATTTTTAAAAAAAGTAACGAGTAAAAAGTAAAAAGTTCTTATTTTAAAAAGTAACGAGTAAAAAGTACAAGTAAAAGTACAAGTACTAAACAAAAAAAGTAACGATTTAAAAGTACATTTCTAGGTAATCGATTCAAAGTAACCTAAAATTTTATTGAATAATATTCTTAAGTTCTTTAATGTTTTTACAAAATTGTTGTTATTTATTTAATTATTTTTAATTTTGAAAGTTATGGATATTAATTTATTTTTAAATTCGGAAGAATATTATAATATAATTTTATAATATAATCGTATAATATAATTTTAAAATCAAACATAATTTTAATATCAAACTTTTCATGAATTTGCACGAAAAAGAAATTTTATCAATTAATTTTAATTTTTAATTTATTATTTTTATTTATTCAAATTGCCATTGATTTAAAATTGTTTTACTCTTTAGAAACGCGTTTTAAAAGCACAAACATAAACAAAGCAAACACGGGGTCTCAGATAGCTTTGTGATCTTTGAGCTAGTAAAAAATAATTTAATGTGCAGTATAAGTTGAAACAGAAGGTATTTAAACACGAAGTTAGCTGTGAATGCATATATATTGCACATTAATTTTATAAATTAAAAAAACATAAGCATTTTTTTTAAATTTAATTTTTTGTTTTTTTAGAAAGCTTTCCGAGTTTTAGAAAAAAGTAACGATTTCATTCGATATTTCAGTTACAAATACTTGTACTTTTTCCCTAAAAAAGTAACGAAAGTACAAGTAAAAGTACTAAATTTAAAAAGTAACGAAGTACAAGTAAAAGTACGTACTTTTTACTTGTACCGGCGGTACAAGTAACGAAAGTAAAAGTACTGCCATATATGGTAATGAGTACGAGTAGTGAAGCATATGAGTAGTATAAGTATAGTGAAATAAATTATAAGTAACTCAGATTCGAACTTGATTACGTCTGTTAAATGCAACTTTTCATATTCTGATTATTCCCAGCCTAACGAGATATTTTAATTAATTTATTGAATTGGGTGTTTCTGTACACCACGTACAAATTTTAAGGGGATGTAAGGCGCATCATAAGGATTAGGAAATGTATAGTAGTTCACGATTCTTATGACACGGGAGAAGACAGTGCCATGAATTGCAGTTAAGGTGAAAGATTTCGATCGGGCAAAATGCTAATATCGTTAAATATTTCCTAAATCCACAAAATCCCATTGGCAAAATATAAAATGTTTACTGTTAATTCTTATGAAAATAATAAAACCTTATGCATAAGAAATACGCATAATAACCAATATTTAAATACGGCTTTAAATCTGCGTGTTACCAGTCATTAAATTTAATAAACTGATGAACTTGATGAGACTATTAGTGTAAAGAAGTTTTAAATTATAAGGAATATCAAATAGTTGCAGAGTTTAAACAATAAAATAAAATTTTTCATTTTATTACTTAAACGAATTTCGAATATCAAAACAAAATTATCATCAAAAATTTGGATATTCAAATAAATAAATACGGCTTTAAATATGTGTGTTCCCAGTTGTTAAATTTAATAAACTGGTGCACTATGTTAGAAACTTAATGAGACTATTAGTGTAAAGTAGTTTTAAATTATAAAGAATATCAAATAGTTGCGGAGTTATTAAACTAATCCAAATTCTTTATCTTATTATTTAAACAAAATTCGAATATCCAAACAAAATTATTATCAGGAATTCGGATATTCAAATAAAATTATCTAAACTCAGATATTTCCTTGAATAAAACGTGTAGTCTTCTAAGACCGAGGCAACATACTAACCATTGTGACGAACACAACAATGAATAAAGTGTTACACTCTAGAGCTTCTTTATGACTTGTAAAAGTCATTTCCAAATTTCCAAGACAACTTTATCGGAGGTGTTGCTCATTTGTTCCAAGCTCATTTCAATTTGCACTAAATTCACTCCAAGCAAGGGACTAAGAGGTCTCTGGATCTACTGAAATCATTCAGAGCTGGGAAGACAGCACCATAAAACGTAGTTAAGGTAAAAGATTTCGATCGGGCAAAGTGCTAAACAGAGAACTTTAAAAGTAAACCCTACTCGAACAGTAAACTGCGCACTTATGCAAATCTCAGCTCTAAATGTATTTACACTTGAATGGCTTTTACGAAATTCCCGATCTTGAAATGAGGTCCTTTTCACTTAAAGTCCAAGAGAAGGGAGAGTTTTGGCATAATGTTACGCAATTAGACGATGGAAATTCACCTACAATTCCATTTCAGCTTTCACTACTTGGGATTTCTAATCCAACCGACATTTAAGCTTTCCAAAAAGTAGAAAAATAGTTAGAATGGAATAAAAAGGAATATTCTTTTTTTCTTTCCGTAACTAGTTTCTTTAAATTGAGGAAAGGAAAAGGAGCTAGATGACCTTAGGCACTCTAATAAATGGAATATTTGCAAAACGCATTTTTGTAGAATTTGTTTGAATTCCTTTTGCAAAAGGATTGTATTTTTTCTTTTAGGGAAGAAAGATTAATTTTTGTTTCAGTTCTAATTTAAATAGAAATATTTCAAAGAAATGTTTATATGGAATTGTTTAATGCACATATGCGAATTAGTAGACATTTATAATTGATAAACTATTAGTTAGAAATTTGGAATAGAAAACATGTCACTATATAAAATGTGTGAAAATTATGCGACAAATTGCTGCTTTTAATAATGTTTAAGTGTATGCTTATACTTATACAGGAAATATACTGTACAAATATGACAATTTGATATGACATTTTGATTATAAGCAAATTTAAGCATTTTCCTATTCTTCATATGAAACTATGCGATTCTTTTCAAACAAAAAGTGCTTAATGGCTATTTAAAAACCGAAATGGTCCATAGCACACAATTTCGTTGGAGAAAGGTTGCTAAGCTTCTATTGGTTTTTGGAATAGTTCGCATCCTAAAGCGTCCAGAGCCTCGAAACTTCGGGAAGGTAGACAAGGCTTTTGTCACGAATGTCGAACGCCACAATGCCTGCAAAAATGACGACCGTCCCACTCTCAATGTGAGCATCTTTGATTAGCATGCAAGTTGTTTGGGTGTGCCGTCAAAATACAAAAAGTGGTCAAGCTTTTTTTTGTGAAAAAAGGATGAGTAAATTTTTGAAGTCTTAGCATACTTAAAAAATAATGAATTATTTCGATTACTATTTCGATAATTATTATTTCTATTAGTATTAATACTAATTCTAAAATGAATCCATGTTTTATACAAACAAACAAACAAAAACAAAATATATTTATCGAGTGCTTTTTAAAGTATCAACCAGTTAAAGCTTTAAATTTTTCTAAAATTTTGATTTAGAAATTATTTTGATTATTTATTCGTTGTTGATCGAAATCGTAATTAACACGTTCACGCCGGGGTGACCCACCGGTGGGTCACGCTAGATTGTCTTATCTTGGCAGCGCACCGGAGTAAAAACTGGTAACAATAAATTTCATTTTTTTAGTTTTTTTCCGGGAATAGTAAAAATTCCTAACTACCAATTGTTTTTAACGGATGCAATTTTTATATTGAATTGCCTCTTTGCCATGATAAATTTCCTTACAGTAAATTGTTATTGTTGAGAATAGATTAACTCCTCCCGAATATTATCTAATATTGAAATAGTTCTTCTACCAGTATTTTCTCTTTTCCCGTACCGGTATTTTCACTATTCCCGGTGTGAACGTGTTAATAAATGTCAAAAAACTCACAACAATTATAAAAATAGTACATTACTCGCGATTGAATACGCGAGTAATGTACTATTAGTACATTACTCGCGAATATATATTAGCACATTAATATACATTAATATATATTAGTACATTACTCGCGATTGAAAAAAAAAATAATGTGACGACATAGGTTTTGAAAAGCAATTGAAATGTTTTCTCGAAGTTGTGATTCTAATATGAACAATAATTTCCAGATTTTTTTTTTAAATAATAATAAATAAATATCGATTGTATTTACAGTAAAATATAAGCAAAGCATAAATTAATGAAAAAGATACAAAAATTAATAAGTTTGTTACAAAATTTCAAACGACAGAGAAACAAGTTAATTTAAAAATAAATCATAACGGATGCCTTTCCTCGGTTTGATGATTTTGTCGGGCGTAATCGTATATATTCCTCAAAGGACGGGAACTTAATAGCTTTTTAATTAGCTATTTCTTGGTGGTTCAGCCGATTTTAAATACCCTTAAGCTTTTCAATTATTTCTTTCACGTAACTGTAGCTAAGTCAAAGCCTCTCACCATAAACAAATACACAGGTTACCACCAACCAAACCCATGATGAGACCTGGGAACCGGTCAATTAAAAAGCGATTTTACCTCAAGTAGAAAGTCTAAATAGAAAATTTCTTTTATCTCGTAATCCCAGATTCCCGTCCTTTGCCCACTCCTGAGTTCAAAATCTCCCACCCGGTATTTTTCAAGATTTTTTAAGCAAAGATGTTTGTTATTTTGTCACGTTATGCTCAACCACGGGGAACGGTCTGTGAAGTGAATAGTTCTATAGTTGTTTTATTATTTTGTTCTATCTTCTTTATGTATATAGTCACCTTTTGTTGGTTCACGCGCCGTGAATATTTTTTTTTCTTTTTTAGATTTCATAATTATAGTGGACATGGATGCATGCTGAAAGCTTCCGACATGTCATGGCCTGTTTGAGGATAAAAATATTCCAATAGAAAAAAAAACTCATTGGAATGGTGGGAATTTCTAAGATGTATAGTGTCATGTTTTTTTTCACGCGTAAAAAGTTTTAATTTAAATCCGAAAAAACAAAAGCAAAGTTTGGTTTTAAAATTACAGTCTGTCTGCATACGCTATAATCAACAATTGCTAATTCAAGCACCATTAAATTTCGTAATTATAGAGAAGTTGGTTGGATTTTAAAATGTACTGGGATACTATGGCCCATTTGAACATTATTTCAAGCTTGAAATTATTATGATTAAAATAAAAATTTTACAGTTAGTAGAAACAAATTTGTTATTTAAAGTTATTGGAGCAAAAATAGGCGTAGTTTTAATCAAATAACGATTGGGACAAAATCATAAGCTGTTAAAGTTTAACTAAATAGTTATATAGGTTTGTAAGCTGAAATACATACAGTGCAAAGCTAGATTAACGTGCATGAAACAATAAAATCGTTAAACTAAGAGTTACAGTGTTGTGCTTGGTAATGAATATATCTTTGAGTTGGGAAAAGTCGACTGTTTCAAGAACTCAAAAACAAGAAATACATCTTCAAGAGCTACCAGACGTCAATAATAAAATTTAGAAATAAATAAAAAAATAATTAAAAAAAAATTGAAAAGATGAATTACAAAACTGTCAAAAAAATTTAAGGGAATAAAATAAAGATGGAAGAATTAAACAAGAAACCAAGAGAAAAGACGATTGTCGTGAGCAGGAGGCATATAACAGTAGGGTGTACATAACATGAAATGCATATGTTAGAAGGATGTATTTCCAAGCATTATGGAGGTATGGTAAAGAACTCATATCATTAACTAGAAAATCGGAATACATATGAATGACTCAAGATTTCTGTCTAGTCATCAAGAATATGATATAAAACATCTTGACATGAAACAAGTTATCAAGAACTATAGAAATCTTCTATTGCTGTCCTTTGTGGTACTCTTGAGTATAAATTTAACTTATTTAATGCCAACATTTTTCGCACCAATGACTCATCATCTCAGATCTGATGATCACCTTTTAGAAAAAGTGGCTCAACTTGGAATTATAATTTGGTCTTAAATCACAATGGTACATAATATTTCGGTTCAACTTTGAATCAAAATACAGTGCGAAATCATGATATTATAGAATAATACTGTTCAACTTTAAATTATAATGCAGCAACCTTAACAAGTTGGTAAATTGTACCACGTTTTCATGTAAGTTGAACCATAAGATCGTGTAATCAAGATTAAGAAGTAAAAAACATGGTTCAATACTCTCTTTGAATGTAGAACCAGTTAAATGTTGCAGAAAATGTAAACAATATGACAGTTCGAAACACAATAAAATTTCCAACAGTGAAAATTTTGAACAGAATTTTTAACCAGAAATAAAATTCTAAATCGATTTTTTTACCTCGTGTTTAATTATTAAAGATCAAATAATTAGAGACTACCTTAAAGAATTGCTCAAAGACACTAAATTTACATCTTCTTGAAATGGACATTAATCTGTTGAAGTTACTACTGAACTAGCTATTGAAATATATCTTTTTATGAAACAGAGTCTTTGAAATGCCGCCATTAATTATCTTTAAGTTAAAACGGGCTACATTACTTTTTATAATCTGCTCATTTAACAAGTAGATGAGGAAAATTAAAAGACCGTTACTTTCATAAAAATAAGACACGGAGGAAGGCTTAGTAATTTAGTACAGAATCTGCCAGAGGAAGTCTATCCTCTTATGACCGTCTCCGGCAACCCCATCTGGATCGTTAGTGGCGATCAAAAACAAAGAGGACACCCTAAATGTTCTCGGAAGGGATAGGAACTAATAAGAATGTCCGGAGATTTCTTGAAGATGGCTTCCGTAAGCAATTTCACGATCCATCAAATACCATAGTGAAAGGGCATTTAATTAAAAAAAAAATTCAAGTTCAGTCTACGGTTTCTCATTGAAGAGTGTTCGAAACTTCCATTCTTCTACTAAGATAAATCAGAAGGTAAAATAATCCTCTAAAATTGCATGTTTTTGATATTAAAACAATATTGCTTACGCCTATATAACTTAATTGCTATTATTCTGCATGTTTGAGTAAAAACTTTATTCTAATAAAAATTTTTTCAATATTTGACCCGTAATGTTTCAAAGATCGTAGAAATTTGCTTCAATCTAAATAAAGTGTAAAGTGAATTAATATGATAATGCGATGTTATGAAGCCATCTGCAAATTTGAACGAAATTAAGAAATTTTGAAAACTTCGTCTGGTTTGAAAGAATTATCTGAAAAACTCAAATCGGAAAGAAAACATTAAAAGTTTAAGTCGCTGATAACTTCCCAATTTACAATTCTTTAAACTGTATTAGCTATTAGTTTGAACATTAAAAGGGAATTTGATGAACAAAGTGTACTTATTGTAGTCTTTTAACACCAATAATTGATTTTGTAACACAACTTTTGGAAGGGGTCTAAAAATATAGTACAAAAATATAGTACAAAATATAGTACAAGCAAAATAAGTGATACTAAGTGATTTTTAACAAAATTATTGGAATGGATATATAAACGTGACACATTATTGCACAAGTAAAATGTGTGATTGTAAGTCGTTTTTAAAATACCCATCCAATTGGATATAATAATATATCACACTATAACACAAGCTAATTAAGTGGAATTAAGTAGTTTTTAGCACAATTATTGGAATGGGTTTAATAATCTGGTACACGAGCAAAATAAGTGGCATTAAGTGATTTTTAACATAATTGTTGGAATTGGTTTACTCATATAGCACACCAACACACAAGCAAAATAAGTGGCATTTAGCGATTTTTAACACAATTATTGGAATTGGTTTAATAATCTGGTTCGCATAAGCAAAATAAGTGATATTAGCGGCTTTTGACACAATTGGGTATAATATGAAAAAAACACAACTACTTCCACTTCGAAAATTTTACTAGGAATAACATTTACCTTTTAGTTTAATTAATAAGCTGAGTTTTAAACATGTTTACTAAATTCATAAACTTAGATAAAACAACAAAATAAATTATTTCAAAAGGAACTAGACTAATACAATTCCAACCTGCAGAGTAGCGACTTATAACAACACACTTCATTTAATGTTTACTTGTTGCTAGAAATCAGGTTCGCAGAAAATGCTGTTTACTAGTTAAATTTAGTAGGAAAAACATGACCTGTGACGTAGGCTGTAGTATACCCAATTATTGGAATGAGTTTTTATAATCTGGCACAACCATCACGCAAGTAAAATAAATGGCATTTAGTGATTTTCAACGCAATTTTTGGAATGGGTTTTTATAATATGGTACACCATCACACAAGCAAAATAAGTTATTCCTAGTTCTCTCTGTTCGTTCAAAAATAAACTTATCGTATGAAATATTTTTTTATAAAATCCTGAATGAATTAATAACGTCTACATCATAACATTTCAAATTAATATAAATATATTCGCTTTATAAATATATATTGTTCATATTTATAAATGATGCTGAGTTCTATGGAGCTATAAAATAAATATTAATGGGAGGTTAAAATATCAAAAATGTAATTATTCTTTCAATACAAAACTAATGATAGGGTTACGAATATTTTAAGGAGCTTTTTTGTTTCAATAAAAAATACTTTAAAACTTTATTTTAATTACACTACTACCGTTAAATTTCAAATATATACGTTTTCAAACAAAGTTGTCTACAACGAAACATATAAATTGTCTTTTGGACAAAATACATCGTTGTTCAAAACGAATATACAAAGCCACGTATTTACACCATCTCTGAATAATTCTAAATGCCAAACTTCGCGACTTCAAAATTAGAGTTGGAAAATGTATGAAATTAAATATATTCACTTTATAAATATTTATTATACATATTTATAAAGAATGTAGAGTTCTGTGGAACTTAAATAAATATTTAATAATTTTAAAACTATGAATTTTTAATGTCAAGTTAAAATATCAAAAATATAATTATTCTTTCAATAAGAAACTAATAATAGGCTTACAAATGACTTAAGGAACATTTCTGTTAAATAAAAAAATATTCCAGCGAATTATTTTCATTTCAATACCAGCGACGAATCTCAAATAGATTAATTTTCAAACAAATTTGCCTACAACGAAACACATAAATTAATTGCCTTTTGGACTAAATACATCGTTGTTCAAAACGAATGTATATAGTTACGTATTTACAGCTTCTCTGAATATCTCCAAATGCCAAACACCACGTCCATTTCAAAATTAGAGTTGGAAAATGTACGCTCCGATGCAAGCCCACTTGGATTAAACTCGCAAACTCAATATATATTTACCAGTGTTCTACTCCAGAAGGTCGCCAAAAGAGGCCGAACTACCAATCCTCTTCTGTACCTTCATTAAGGAACTACAGCTTTCCTGAAGTGACATATAAACAAGGGATATCTACAATTGTAAGAGAAATGCTGGCTGGTCCTGATAAGGACCTTCCAACAAGCACTTTAAGCCAACTTGTAATTCGAAGAGGTGGACCTTTGGCGTTATAATGTGTCGCGACACAAAGGCTTAGGCTTTAGTTTACTTTGTTATTCTCAGTTCTCTCTCACCATTCAAAAATCAATTTCTCTTATGGAAAATTTTAAATAGCTCTTATTTAGAAGTCGTTCATAAAATTCTGAATAGTTTAACAATATCTACATAATTCTATTTTATATGAAATATGAATATGTTTTCCTTAAAAATATATATTTATGAATAATATAGAGATCAGTGTCACTGAATAAAATAAAAAAATAATATATAGCAATTAATATGTTGTACGATGAAAAAAAAACTAGGGTATTTCTCTATCTATTGGCAACACTATAGCTTTTATTTATTTGCTTAGGTTGTCTTAATTAATAGCTGAAGTAGCGTAAAAAGAATTAGTTATACGATGAGTATTTATTTATATTCATTTTGTTGGATTGTCTTAAATAATAATTTGAGTAGTGCTGAATAGTTAGTTATACTTAAGGTATTTATTTAGAATAAGTTTGTATTTTTGTAGTAATACAATCTAAGCTGTGAAGTAATTATTTAGATATATTCTTGATCCTTTTCTAAAATGCATGTAGGCATTTTAAACGTAAACGGTGCTCTGGTGCCACGTATAAGTGTCAAAACAATTATATATATATATATATATATATATATATATATATATATATATATATATATATATATATATATATATATATATATATATATATATATATATATATATATATATATATATATATATATATATATATATATATATATATATATATATATATATATATATATATATATATATATATATATATATATATATATATATATATATATATATATATATATATATATATATATATATATATATATATATATATATATATATATATATATATATATATATATATATATATATATATATATATATATATATATATATATATATATATATATATATATATATATATATATATATATATATATATATATATATATATATATATATATATATATATATATATATATATATATATATATATATATATATATATATATATATATATATATATATATATATATATATATATATATATATATATATATATATATATATATATATATATATATATATATATATATATATATATATATATATATATATATATATATATATATATATATATATATATATATATATATATATATATATATATATATATATATATATATATATATATATATATATATATATATATATATATATTGTGCGTAAAAGGAAGTAAGTAATGCACGTAAAGGAACATTGGAACGCATGAGTGTTTTTTCCTATATTACAAAAGAGACGGAAATAATTTTAATACTTCTGCTACCTACTATGCTGTACAGAACTCATACTTACGGTTGCTTGTGTGCTCTGCCGGAAAGATTTTAAAATTTGTAATGGAATTGAAAACACCGAGAACTTTTTAAAAATATCGCAGTTATATAATAGTTAAAATCGAAGTTAAAGTACTTCTACACGCGCAAAAGCTATTCGTTGGAAAAATGTAGTAAAAATATAATTAAAAACTAACTTGTTTAAGATTATAATTTATGTGTTGTATAAGATAATTTCGAAAGGTGACTAAGCTGGTCTCAAAAAATGCCTCGTTAATTTTACAAAAAATTAGCTTTAGGGTAAAGAATATATTAATCAACTGAATTATTTAAAAAAAAAATTTAAATATTAATAACTATTAGTATTAATAACTGATAAGAGAAATTGATGTATGAGCTATAAAGGAATTTTAATACTAGTAATTTTAAAAAGCATCCAGAAGACTAGGAATCAAGCAGCAGAGCAAACTTAATTTCGTAGTTGGCTTTTTGAATTTAAATAACACATTTTGTAGTACCAAACCCCATACATGGAAACAGAAAACTACGAAAACCTGAGACGATTAACTCCAACGCAAAAAAATTCAAAACCACAATCCGCTTACCAGCATGGTTAGCATTATTCTCGATATAGTCTAGGATTATACGTATCAATTTGCTATAGCTGAGATTTGAACCTGGGTCTCTTTTTTCGGGAAAAAAAGCATTATTTCCCCTATAGAGTTAAAAAACACATAAGTGGCAATATCAGGGTAACTCATCGTTGAAAAATCTACATGTAACCATACTTTTTTTCTGTTTTGCAATGTCATATAAACGTCTCTTTTTCATGTGCAAATTATTAAACAACATGAAAATTAAATTAATTTCTGAATTATTATGTAATGTGCGTCAATTAATAAGCCTCCACAATACATTAACAAGTACATAAAAGGTAGCATAAGGTTTTCCAATATGAACACTTCTACTGTTCCCTATCTGCCGGCCTGGTGGCCGAGCGGCTAGCGTGCCTGACTGAGAAGCCATAGGCTGCGGGTTCGAATCCCGCTCTGGGCATGGATGTTTCTCTCTCTCTTTGTGCTGTCCTCTGTTGTGTGTGTATGATGTGTGAATGTGGCCCATCCTATAAACGGGTTTGTGGCAGTGTGGCTTGGGCAATATTGCTCGCCTCAGTGACTTTGGTTCACAGATGCCCACTGGGTAACGCGAAATGAGCAACAATTCTGGCATAGTATAGGCAAAGATTCAAATTCAGTGCCTGCCGTTGGAAAAAAAAACTTTTCCCTATCTGTTCATTCAGCTTATTTTGGTTAGTTACCAATGCGAGAATAGAAATATCATCAGTTTTGTGTCGCTATACACGCGTATAAGCGTGTTAAATTATAAAAGAGGTGAGTTTTCCACTTCGCTGTTTTGTTCAGCTATATGGGTATTTTATATCAGCATTAGACAGTGTAACATCTTGAAAAAATACTTTCATCCTGAAGTATAATTTCAAATGAATATATTAATAAGTTTATTAAAAATAAATTAGGAAGTCTTAAAATGGCAATCGTTTTTCCCTACCAGATATTTCAGATTAAATCAGTTGTTAATTGCACTTGAAAATGGACAGAAAAAGAAGCTAATTCCAAAAAGGCTATTCAGTTCATTAAAAGCAATTAAGAAACTAAAGTTTGTCAAACGCATTATAATCCGTGGCAATTTTTTATTTGAAAATAAGCACTGTTGTTATTAAATTCGACTCAATCGCAAATATCCATTTCAAAGAAAATTTCAAGTTTCAATTCTCTCACAGGTTTTAAATGAAACAATTCAAAGTATATATGACGAATAGAAAAATAGTAGAACATCTAATTGGATAAAAAAAAAAAAAGAAATTCCAGTTCTATGATGAACTTTCTTCTGGAAAAAAGATTTAATAGGACCTATGCATGACATTTTCTGTTGCTCTTCCCTGTACGAAAGTGCGTACTTGAGAAATGACATTTCACTAACGATGTCATGTCGAAAAATTCTTGCTTCGTTCTCGTTAGAAACGGATAAGATGACATAAATAAGGTGCCTTAATAGATCTTTTTTTCTACTCTTTACATCATTTTAACATTGCATTTTGAAAAATTAAAGAAATAAAACTATTTTCCGACAAAGATATCCAATTCCAGACGTAGAGAACTAACTGTTCCTTTTCTTGCACTGAATGAAATGAAATTTTGCATGTGCGTCGCTAAATCTTTAATTGCTTCCTTTTGAATTCTGCTCTGAAACTTTTGATCTTTTAAATTTCTTTGAATTTGAAAAATTATTTGTATCGTTTAAAATTGGCTATAGGAGTGGAAGGATTTAATGCTAAGTCTTGTCTGCCTGAATTGTGTAATAAGCGAGAACGATTATTCAAAATTACTTTGGTTATTTATTTATAAAAAAAAAATAACTAATGTCATTAAATCTGAATTTTTCTGTCTGAATTGGTGCCATAAACGAAAATATTTATTGGCAATAAATTTGGTTATTTAGTGAAAAAAACTAACGAAAACTATTAAAGCATAGATTCATATTATTAAATCTGAACTTTTCTGTTTGAATTGAACAATAAGTGAAGAATAATTATTCGAATTTACCTTGATTATTTATAAATAAAAAAAAAATAATTAAAGCAAAAATAAATTAAATCAGATTTTTTTGTCCGAATTGAGCAATAAGCAAAAACGATTATTCGAAATTAAATGGGTCATTTATAAACAAATAAAAAAATCTGTGAGAAATAAGTAATAAGTGAAAGCAGTAATTAGAAATTATCTCTGTTATTTATTGAAAAAAAATTAAGAAAACTACTCAAACACACCTAAATATCACTAAAACATTACTTAAAATTTAAACTAAGAGTCCGTTTTAATAAATACTTTATTTATTCCAGGGTTATAAATTGCGAATTTAGTTATTAAATTAACAAACTACTGTGGATAGTAAGCCGAAAAATCTGTACATTTGTTCACCTTTTTCACATAATTTATTATTGCACATGTAATTACATCCTATAACTTACTGGTTTTCAAAACTTTTGACTTTAGAATGTCTTCAATGTGCATAGAGATAAACCAAAATTATATGGCGAGCATTTTTACATCAAACATTTCATTAATATTGTTTCTAAATGCGTTCTTTACTAGTATATTGAATTTCTCCTGGATGAAAATAGAATAAACAAAACCAGTTTTTGTCTTCGTTACAATCTCCCTGATTTTCACTAAAATCAGTCTCAAAGAAACTGTTTCCCAAATATTTTGAAAATGTGGCTTGTCATTATATTATCCAAATCACTTCATTTTGATACGCTCATAAAGTTGACAGATTTTTCTAAAACTTTGTTGGTTTTAGTATTTTTGATACATTACGAATATAATTTCCTTTATTCTAATCTAAAGCCATTTAAATGCTTTTTATTGCTTGTTTGTGAGGCTTTTCGTCACACCACTTTTCTGCAGCTATCATTTTACACTGAAGATGTCGCTCCATTAAAGCAACGTACCTTGATTGCTATTTTAACTATAGAAATAATTCTTAATATATTCGAGAATATTGACGTTGTGAATAGTTTATTTTTTTTTAAAAAAATTTGTATTATTTGGATATCTAAAAAAATACTTTCTCCAAGTTGAATAACATATAACATCATATTATTCTTAAAAGGAATTTTTCCAATTCTGCAAGTACTTTGATTCGCTGAATAGCATTTTTTGAAACGCAAAAAATATTGAGACTTGAAGTCAAAAACACATTCGAACACGTTTCTCACCAAACCTTGCAATCAGGTCCTCACGCAGTTGAGAATTCGTGCTGACCAACAAGAAGCAACACCCAGAAAAAAAAGGGAATGGCAAGGACCAAATGCACGAACATGACTAAAACCTTAAAAAAAGATTTTAAAAAAATAAAAAGACTTAAACTTTAATCTTTCAAAACAATCCGAGACGCATTTGGTTGAAACTAGGCTTAAGTCCTAGAAAAAGAACAAAAAAAAAATTGATATCATGCTAAAAGAATAAGAAAAGAAACGTTCTAGAACTTATTTTTCTTTCCTCCGGAACATTGTTCGATTAGGGAAAAGGGGTAAAATGGATTCTTTTCCGTCCGGCCACGGGCCGTCTGGTTGGCGTTGTCCTAATTTCATTAGGGGAGAGATTTTCGGTGTCCGGGAGCGTCCGGTCGGAATGAGAAGAGAAAGAAATGGCAAAAGAACGCTGATCCATTTACAATTCTTTTTCCAAGATAGACGCCTTCTAACTCGGAAATAAATGAATGCTTTAGAAATTAAAATGCTTCGCCCAGAGATCATGAATCCAACACCGGGGCGATGCCTAACGATTTGAAGAAAATGGAAACCATTAGATTTAATTGAAAGGCATCTAAAGATTAAAATGAGGCAGCGTGGAATGCAAAGTTTGTTTTGTTCAGAATAAAAAAAAGCATTGCATTATTTTTATTTATTTTATTCGGGTAAAACGATATTTAACCAATCAAAAACAAGTTGTTTGGAAAAGAATTTAAATGCGTATCAGTGATTTAATTATTTTAAGATAAATTTCCTATTCGCCCTTTTCTAAATGAAATAAATTAAAATTAACATTATTTTTTTAACTAACAATTTGCTATGATACAATAATTTATTTAACACAAAATTATCTTGATGCATTTTAATTTTACAAAAAAAAGTTCAAAAATCAAAATTAGAAAATGATTCCAAAAGATTTCACACGTTTATAAAATCGCTTGCAAAAATATTTAGTTTTTCCCTTATCCTTAGAACAACGTTTTTAGCTGTTACGCAATAAAATAAGGCTCTAAGGCATAAAAAATTTTTTTATCGCTAAACTATTGGATTGGGAACCAATTTTGTACCGTTCTTTTTTCATATTTTTTTCCTTAAATTTTTAAAGCTTAAAGTGGGGCAGCATTTCATTTTTTATACCATTTCCCTTGTTGTTTGATGTGAATTTTAGTTCAAAAGTTGTTTTAATCTGTTGCTAACTTGGAACATTAATAAAAAACAAAACAAAGGCGTTTATTTTAATAATTTGAAAATTAACATTAATAAATTTTAAAAAATGCTGGTTGCAGTTGAATAGAATATTCTCTTCCAAATGATCTAAAACATTATGCGAAAAGCATTTAAAGACTCACGGCACATTACAATTTAAAGAAACGATAGTATCTTATTTGCCAACCCAATAGTTTCGTTTGCTTGTATAAAACTGTGCTGTTTTAACAATTTACTTCTAAACATATTTCAGAAAAATAAACTAAAAATTTCCATATATACAAAATTACGAAGTCATATCAGTAATGTATACCCTTCGATTAAACCGTAAAACGATAGCAATATTATGCTAATTGAAACGTCATCTTTGATTTATAGTAACAATGTAATCATTAATTTCAGAAGGAAAATAAAACAAATTAAAGCATATAACTTTCGAGAGAGCTATTTTTCAATGCAATAGTAATTCATAAAAAAGGAATAAATACACTGAACAAAGCTGATATCCATTAAATAAAGCGCACGTTTTTCAACTGCTTATATAAATCTCAGCCCCAGCGTAATCATTTTTCCTCGTCTTGATGTACTATCTTTATTATTTCTTATTCCATTTAATATTGAGTTCGCAACCTTACCGTAAATCAAATAAATAAATATCTACCGGGGCTGGTATACGGAAAGCGTGACGCTAAATAATATTTCACGTAAAATAAGGAAGGAAACCCCGCAGGGGGGACTAGCACAGATGAAAAAAGCGCACCTGAATCGTTTATATGGAAATAAAAAATGCGGTTTCCAAAATATCATTTCGCCTTTTGAGGGTCATGACACCGGCAAGGACGAGGTTGTATTAAATTGGAACTTTTTATTCGGCACTAAGTTAGAAAGAGTTAACGGACCATATAGCTCAACCTGTAACTGAGTAATGTTCTTTTTTATTAATTTTATTTTTCGTATTACCGTTACGGGTTAATACATTCTCATGAAGATTATTTATATTAGATTTATTATAAAATGTAGGAAGTGCAAACGGTCAAGATTCAATTTTTTTCCATCATTAAATCGTAGCATGTGGAGGAAACACACACACACATTATATGCTTCTTGATAGTTTATCCGCTGGTGGTCATTTAATAGAAATATTCAATACATTTTGAGAGTTTTCAAAATGAATTTAATTTTTTCTCAAACTAGTAATCAAACTCGGATTGGTCATTTATAGCACTTTTGTCAATGTTGAGGAACAAATTGCTAGTCTAGGGTAAAACATAATATAAAGTACAATTATTATTGCATTGGTCTTTTTTATATAAGAATTCTCATGTTAGCTTCCAAAAAATCAAGCAAATTTAATTAAATCTTTTTAAAATAAAATGAAATAATAAATTATAATGAAGTGTTTTAGGTTAATTTCACAATGGTTTTTGTCTTTTGGGTGTCTTCAGCGTGTCCAAAAGCACCGATTTGTTAATTGGTCCCAGATAGGGACAAAAAAGCTGAGCAATTTAATTTTTACAACCAAGCTTTTAATGGAAAGGAAAGGTGTGCATGCTTATGATGTTTCTTACCTTCTTCTAATATATTTCTTCTAAAATTTCCATTTCATTTTTGTTTTTGCAAAGGGCATGATTTATCAATTTGTTTTCCAAAGAACTTATACAAGTAAAATTAGCTTACCATTATTAACTAATAGTTAAAAAATGGTTGGTACTGTTAGGCCTCAAAGAAGAATTTTTTAATACACATGCTTAATAAATTTGAATTTAGATTTCCAAAAATATATTTCTAATTTTTTTTAACTAAATTGGTTTTTTTCTGTTTTTTTCTTCCTTTTTTGTCTCCACCAGCGGCCTTCCTTTTGTCTACACTGCCCTTTTTCAGGTCATCTAATCGAAGAGTTAGACCCGAGAATCCAAAAGCTCCTGACCGTCACTGATATGAATAAACAGCTGTGCTAGTGGCACACCTTTCTGATATCTCAAGTCCCTTTGAAACTGTTTGAAAAAATAAAATGATTAATAATTTTTTGTTTTTGTTAGTAGTATATCTCTGAAAAATATACTCAAAACTCTCACTTTCCCCATTTGCAGAATAGTAACACAAGTAATATATAACATCGCTAAAAATCATAAGAAATAAGCGAGAATCGTTAACACCCATCGATTTTTTGGGGAGATAATTCGATCTAAAATAAAATGTTTTTCGTCTACTCAGCAATTATTGACTCTAAGCAAAAACTCTTCCATGAGGCTTGCTTTCCAATTTGCTATTTTATCCCTATCTCGCGAAAAACAATTAAGAAGTTTTTGGGTTTCCAAAACAAAACTAAAAGAACAAAAAAACCATTTGCATTATTATTTTCCACTGATTGGTTCACCACCAACGACCCCTTTTTTTACCCTCTGCCTAAAAACACAATTTTATCCAAACACTCTTTCTGTTTTCAATTTAGTTTCTAAAAAAAATGTTTTTAAAGCGCCTCTTGATTTTGAAAAGTAAATTATAGAGTAGAAAATGAAAAACAGTTTATTTTATCTGACGGATGACGACCTTAATTATAACGTACGTTTTGGTGAAAGGGTAAAAAAGAATTGTTTCAGTTTTATTTCTCTTCGCTCTCTTTTTAAGTCGAAAAATCCTGCATCGGAAAAAGATTTCAACAAAAAGACAACCGATTGTTTTTAAAACACGAACTTTGTCAACTGCAACTATAATATTTTGACTTAAATGTTTAAATTCAATAAATAAAATTGCACAACCGTCGGCATAACTCGGCAATGACAGAAAAGGTCAAACATATATGTCAATGTTTTGATTTCACCAGTGTCGGATCATAATATCAGATCTTGTACAATTAGAACTTTAAAATACGTATTATTTTAAAATACGTATCCGAAACGACAGGAAAGTAAAGTCGTTCCGGATCATTAAATATTGGTTAGTCTTAAAAACCAATTCATTTTTTTTAATCCATTTCCATTCATTTACGATCCGGCATTGAAAGGTTGCTGCTAACGAAGGTGAATACATTATTGATTAAAAATAAAATCTTGATAACAAATATCAAATGCACCGAAACGACATTACTTTCCAGTCCTTCAAATACTTCGTCAACTGTAACTATAAGATTTTAACTTAAATGTTTAAATTCAATAAATAAAATGGGATAGTCGTCAAAGTCGACAATAACTAGAATGGTCAAATAAATACGTTAACACTAGAAAGACTGAAACTTAGTATATATCTATATTGCCCAAAAGCAGTCACAATGACTGTATAGTGAAAGAATAACTAATTTGTAAAGAAATTTGTTTAAAATTAATTTTTAATATTGTTTATATTATTTACAGTTATATAACAAGCTATTAGTAAATATCAACAATAAAAAAATTTGTTAACAATGTTGTACAAAATGTCACAAAATTCAAAAAAAATTATTTTATTATATACATTATTGCTTTTCTAATTGAAATTAAAAAGCAGTCAAAAAGACTTCCTTGGGCAATCTAGTGTTAATGTTTTGATTCCGCCAATGTAACGGCTTATGGTTAAACCATAATATCAGATCGTGTGCAATTAGAATACGTACTTTGCCAACTGTAACTATAATATTTTGACTTAAATGTTGAAATTGGATGAGGTCAGAATTAGACTAGAAAGGTCAAATCCATAAGTCTATGTTTTGATTCGGCCAATTCATTAGACCACAATGCCTGATCATCTTGAAACCAATACTCTGGAGTCGGTTGTTGAACTATACGACTAAAAGTAACAGATTTTTCGAGAGTTAGACTCTGATTTACAGGCAATTAAAGTTTTCACAAAATTACACGTAAACATTAATATTAAGGTTAATTTAAGGTTTAAGGTTAATTAATATATTAAGGTTAATTTAAAAATATATATTTCTTTTTTTTTTATTTATTAACTAAAGTAAAAGAAATTTTATATAAAATTACATTTTGTATTATCAACATAACAATTGAAAAAAGAAATTTTAAAAAATATCTTTGTTCAAAATATTGTTGTCAAAACTATTTTAAGGTAAACTGCATATCAATTTTCTCAGACATACTCAAGCGTTTCATGACAAAAAATTTTCCTGAAAACTGATCCTGAAAACTTTCCTGAAAATTTTCCTGATACCTGAAAACTCTCCTACATTTCTCTGAAGGCTTCATTGTATTTCTTCTGGGTGGGCAATAAGTGATGCAATGTTTCTGATGTATTTTTCACTCTATATCGATTGAGAATAAACACAAGACAATCAAACTGTAAAAAGTTCAGTGAAATTTAAAAAAGTACAAATTTGTACCTGTACAAATTTACTAATCTGATAAAATCTAAACGAGTGAGACATTGTTTCTTATGCATTTTTTTACGTTGAATCGAATGAAATTGTAAACGAGTGCTTAGATCTAGAAGATCAAAAGTTGTGAACGTTTTAAAGTATAAAAAGTAATATTTTTGTCATGAAATATGCAAACTTTTAACTTATACGGCTATATGAGTATATGAGGTAGATTTTCAGATGAAACTTTTTATTTTGAATTGAATAAAATAAATTCGAGTTGATAGAGTTCCTTTGTCTTGTTAACCGAGTCATACATTGTTTCCTGTGCATTTCTATACGCTGAATCGTAAGAAATTATAAACTAGTCCTTAGATCTATAAAATCAAAAGTTTTGAACGTTTTAAAGTATGAAAAGTAATATTTTTGACACGAAATATGCAAACTCTTAACTTATACGGCTATCGGAACATATGAGGTAGATTTTCTGATGACACTTTTTATATTTAATTGAATAAAATAAATTCGAGTTGAAAGAGTTCCTTTGTCTTGTTAACCGAGTGATACATTGTTTCCTGTGTATTTCTATACGCTGAATCGTAAGAAATTGTAAACGAGTCCTTAGATCTATAAAATCAAAAGTTTTGAACGTTTTAAAGTACAAAAAGTAGTATTTTTGACATGAAATATGCAAACTTTTAACTTATACGGCTATATGAGTATATGAGGTAGATTTTCAGATGAAACTTTTTATTTTGAATTGAATAAAATAAATTCGAGTTGATAGAGTTCCTTTGTCTTCTGCTTTAGGTACGCAATTACAAGGAAATGGAATTGAATATTAAGAGCCGTAAACCCTAAAATGGAGCCGGTTATAAAATAAAAATTTACTCTCGTATTTGCACGTGATAAAGTGTGGATTTATTGATCATAATACAGCAAGCGGAAAATAATTAACCAAAAGAAGATAATAAAAATGTCAACTAAATCATTTTCTAATATTATTATTTCTTTAATAAGAAAATTTTTATACCGCAAATTGGTCTGATTCTTAATACTCTCTTAACGAGTTTAATTACCTTATTATCGACAGTTGCGGAAATGTTAAATCATACTTGTTTTTACCAGTAGCTACCGTGACGCGAAAAGTGATAAGATATTTCGCTACCTGTAATAAAATCACAGCGCTCCGCAAACCGGAATTGAGAGTTTTTCTTCTTCCCTTCTTGTATTTTGAAAATATAGACTGGAGGCGATATTTATACATGAACTTGACCTTTCAGTTATTGGGGGACAGAGAAGATCGTAAGCACCTCATTTTTGCGTAATGTATTGATCATTCAGAACCTCACGTTAGATGCTCGTTGAGATTCCCCCCTCCCCATAAACGTGTATAATAAGATTCGGGAAGGTCGTTTTTGTTCTTGAAAGTTTCAAAAAAAATCTCAATCAGATAAGGTGTTGTTCTTGATTGATATCGGTTTCAAACTTTATCAATCGAAATCTAAAAAGAAAAATGATCGAAGATGAACCACGCATTTGTACTCTTTATCCACGCAATATTGACCTTTTACAGAGTTAATGTCACGAACCTTTAAGAATGATTGTGGGCGTCACTGTTTGACACCCAGCAATATTTCACAAGATGTTTTTTTATAAGATACGAAACAATAAGAAGATAATTGAAGATTATGAACTTGAAATAAGTTATCGAATAGCACCGAAGCAGTAAGATAGTTTAAAAGAGCAATTGTTCATCTATATGCCGCCAAAAGTGACCAAGGCAGTAATTAAAAAAATGTTTTAATGATCCTGAGATGCTTAATCACCCGTGGCTTAAGACATTACAGTATATAGCAACGCTCTGGATATCATCTGATAGTTTTATTTCCCAAAAAATGACTTAACATTATTTTTTTCTTCCAATTAGTGACTTGGTTACTTTAGCAATACACTCACGATATAGTATTAAAAAAAATACTACAAATAAATTATTCTATTCTTTTAAACTCTTTTAGACAAAACTTACATAAAAAACAGCACAAACTCATTAATCAATTTAAATTTATTAGTTTCTTGCCATTTATGTGTGTCATATATACCTTTTTTCACTACCCATGAAACTGTTTTAATATTTCGAATAACTAGAAGCATATAATAAATAGCGATATGTCTACATATTGAGTGGAACACGTGAATTTAAAGATGAATTATGAATTGTTCAGTTCTTCGCAGGTTAAGGGTCTACATGTGAGTGAACCTTTGACTTTACGAACACATTAATGTAGTCTTTTGACGTGAAAGGTCAAAAATCCTCACGAACAAATTAAATTTTGAAATAATATTTTATTAGTTTCTTTAAAGAACAAAATACAGGAAAGAAATTGTCCTTTTAGACTATTTTACTAGTTTCATTTTTAGCTAGTTCAGTTCATTTTTTGCCTTTACTTTTTTGAAGAAACAACTATTTTTTAAAAACAATCCGAGTTAAGCAAGGAACAATATGATACTTATTATGGCAGAGTTGTTTGAGTGTTAAGAGTTTATTTTGTTTTCAACTTATAAATAGCGAACATTTTTATTCATTTCAATCTTATTATTGATTTAGGTCTTCAAATAAAAGCATAAAAGTGTCCCTTCATTGCAAATTATTTTGTTAAACTAAAAAATTCAAACTACAAATTATTATAATAGTCCATTAATGCAACTTTAGCGCGACTTGAACAATCAAACCAAACCATCGAATCATTAACACACAGAAACAATAGACAAATAAAAATATTACTATGGCACACGGAGGGATTCTACTATTTGAATAATTATTTAGAAATAAAATAAAAAATCAAAGAAAATTTAAGAAAAAAATATTTGTTCCCTTATGGCCAAAAAATAATAATTATAATTAGCTAAATCATTATCATTGCCTTCTACGGATTCAACAATAGATACGAAGCAAAAATCAAAACAACGCAACACCAGAAGGCCTAACAAAATTCGCAATGCTCCACGCATAATCATGTTCTTTTTTCTTTGTGTCGATTATCGGTTCGTTTGTGGAAGATAACCGAGAGCCTAGCTTTCTTCTTTGATTAATTTTTTTTATTTACTGGCGCTGTAAATTAGTTTGACACATAACATGTACCGCAAACTGGTTAGTCGCATCCCTAATAAGACGTGCGTGTAATTGGCTTATGTATCTTTCATGCGTTTATCGAAGTAGTACTGTGTACGTGGAATTTTTTAATGGCGCATGGTGCAATTTTTTGCACCTGGTAGCAGATGTGGATAACAGAAAAGTAGCTTCCTTGTTTCGAATTTCTTTCTTCTTTTTATTAATTAATCATTGAATGTTAACTTAACAGTTCACGTTTTTTATTTTATTTTTTATTTGTTTTATCGATTCAGTTTTCGCTTAACTAATATAACGAACAAAGGATTCGATGATAGAAGCGAGATTGCTTTAAATCTTAAACGCTATTTTAATGATACCTATTTTTTTTAATATTAATATATCATACTAAAAATAAAAGATTAAATAAACTTAAAACCATTTTTCTCTTATTGCTCTTAACTCACGGAAAATAAAAATAAAAATCTGCACACAGTCCAGATTAAAAAAAAGTGATTTAATTTGAAATTTTAATGATTAAAAACATCAAGAAAGTGCTGTGTTGTAAAATATTGTTATACATACATTTAGTTATTCTTACATACTATTATTAAGAGCAATTTGTGCATGGTTAGAAAAATCTTACAAATAATGTTAAAAAAGGAAAGCTGTTTAAGATATTATCACACAGGAAGGATTTTGGTTACAATACATATATCTCCTACTTTTTAAATAAGTATATTCTAACTTTCTTCCGTTTGAAAAAGATTTAGTTATGTTTAGTATAAAAAAAGTTTACCTTTTATTTATACAATATTTATGCTATACTAGTAGATGAAGTCAAAAACGTAAAATAACAAAACAATGTTTAAAAAAAAAATTTAGAAATATACCTTATTGACTTCATTTACTAAAAATGATTCTAAAAAAAACTATACAGAGAACCATCATTATGGAACTCGTTATTATTTCCCAAATTATTTTCAAATACAACTTACTGATTTCTAACAAACAATACTTTAAATCTTTTCAAAACGATTCAAGATCAATAACAATCAAAAAATTCCCGGGAAATTGGACAAAAATTCTCATAAGGAACAACTGTTTCAAATACCACAGCAATATTTTTTTAAAATCTTTTTCTACCTTAGACAGCTTTGCCCTAATTCAAAACTTCACTAAAGAAAATAACATGTTTCTTCTTTTGTATAAAAATAAAATTATTTTTATTTCTTTCAACTAATCGAAACTCCATTAGAGTTTTTAGTCATTACTTTTTAAATGTACCAAGCCAAAGTTGTGACCCAGCTACAACTGTTATGCGCCTTATGATATTTTTTTCATAGTTATTTTCCTTCTTTATATTTTGTTATTAAATCTCGTGTTCCATTTTCTCTTCTAAAGTCTGACTTGTCAATAACAGCCCTGTGACTTCATTCTATGGTTGAAATAAATGGAAGTGTGTGTGCTTGTTTTCCATGGTCGAGTTACATTAGTTTTACTTCTTTTTTTTCCTTGCATGAAAAAGAAACAGAGTAAGATATAAATGAGAAAACTGAAATTTTGGCTCTCGTGAGTTTTTTTGGTAACTCGTTCTTAAAAGAGAAATAGCTCTGGAATATTTTTTTGTAAGAACAGTTTAGAAGTTTAAATGTTTTAGACTTTTTTGAAAGTTTGATTTGTTTTTAATGCTTTTTGTTATAAAAAATAATTTATACATTATTAATAACCTTAGTTTCAAATAACTAAATAACAGATAACGTCAGAAGAATGAAAAATATTATATTGAAAAAAATTACTACTAAAAATAAATTCCTATTTAACAGAATTTTTTTAAGAAAATCAAAATGTGTTCAATTAAGGTTTTGAGCTTTTTCATCAGTTTTAATATTTTACTCTTAGAAATTTTAGAGCGTGTTGAGCTAATACAATTTAAACTTGCTTCAACTTTATTATAAAGTCAAGTTAAATCCTTACTTCTTAAACTTTATTTCCAGGATTGAAATTGAATTAATGCAAGGCGATACATATGTAAGATTCAATTAAAAAACGCATTATGTTGAATGAAAATAAAAGTGAACCCTAATATTGCCTCATTTCAGAAACTTTATGGCTAAAATTGAATTGAAATGATTGAAATTGAATTTAATCAAGGCGATACTTATGTAAGATTCAATTAAAAAAACTCATTATGTTAAACGAAAGTAAAGTTGAACCCTCATATTGTCTCACTTCACAAACTTTATGGCTAAAATTGAATTGAAATGATTAAAATTGAATTGAAACATGGTAATACAAGCAATACGAGATTCAATTAAGGAAAAACTATTACATTAAAATAAAAATAAAAAAGTTGAACTATATTACCTCTTTTCTGAAACTTTATTATAATGATTGAAATTGATTTCTTTGAATCATGCTAATACTTTTAGAAGTTTCAATTGAAAAAAACACATTAAAAAATGTTATTACATACTAAAAACTATGTAATAACTGAGAATGAGACGCTTCTTGAATTGAGAAATGGTAATACCTAAACAAGAGTCAATTATAGAAATATCATATTTAAAATTACCCTGATTATTTGAAGTATTTATATACTCCCTACTTAAAAATCCTAAAATTAGTTTATTAAAATAATTAAATTTTTCTTTATTATAATTATAAATCATCCACTTGTAAGCAGTTAAATTTTCAAGGGTGAGCATAAGTATGACTTGTTGCAACGTGCGTAAATATTGTTTTGGAATTATGTTTTTATGTCTAGTTTGGATTCGATTACGATTAAATAAAGATATATTTAACGTATAAAGATGTATTTAAAATATACGTTAAATATCTCTTACACACTCATTACCATTTCATTATTTTCATTTATCATTGATCGAAATCTATTTTATGCACAATTATAATTAAATCAATGCTTCTTAGTAAGTTAGCTTCATTTTCTTAGAAGAAAGCAACCAAAATAAACCCGACAAATTATCATTTTAGGAATTTAATAAGGATTTTGATTAATGCGGTAACTTCATATTTTGAAACTTTGGCGGTGTAATCACAACCACCACGGCGTAAAATTTGAACGTCAAAACAAAAGTTTGTGAAATATATGCGAATGGGTGAATATAAAACTCAAAAATGAAGCCTGGAAGTCACGCTGGGATAAATTAGTTGGCATTCATCACGCCAAGAATCAGTTACAGGAGTTTTGAAGAAAAATAATGAAATTCCACCCTGATATTGGCAGAGATCTTTAATTGATGGGATGCTTAACGACAATTCATTTTTGAATTCTTTTCTAACCTGATTTATGAGTTTCCGACAATAATTCCTAGTTTTATGACCTTCTTTGTTACGTTTTCTCGCCAAATGACATGAGAGATGACGACCGTTATATATTTGGGAGAAATATGACAAAAACATCACAATCGGTTTGATGCAAGCTCTTTGAATTTCGATGCTTTTTTTATAAGTTCCAAAAAAATATGAAATATAGTAAAAAAAGATTTACGGTGATGTAATTGATGTCCGAATAAAAAAAAAACAGGTTTTATAGAGATGGAAGTTAGAAATAAAAATAAAAAATGATTTTTCGAAAAAATCATTATATTTTCATCTTTATGAACTATTAAATTCTCGAAGTATTTTCTAATACTTATAAATCGAGTCAAATATTGTATGTTTACATTTACTTTATTAAAAATTTCTTAGATCTAAATGTAGTTAATACATTAAACTAAGAATCTATTAATGAGCAAACCATGGGTATTTTATAGGGGAAACAAACAATTTACATTCAAAATCTAATAGTCCAGTACTTAGAAAAAAAAGGGTGTTTCTTCTAAAAAAATTATTACCCAAGACATTTTTTTGTGTTGAGAAAAAGCGGTTTTTATAAAAGATACATGAAAACTCTCACTTTTCTTAGTGAGCTCCCCCTTTTTTGAAGGAAATGAGGGTGATTTGAAAAGAGCACTTAATTTCTTCTTGACAAGCAAATGAGATATATACTCCGATAGAATATTTTTAACACTAAACTGAATGAGAGCAATCTCAAGATGTTTGAATAAATAGTTTAGAAGTTATAAGCATTTTACGTACAAAAAGTACAAATTTGTACTTGTCCCGATTTACACATCTGATATTGCTACCTAAACAAGCCCAGGCTATAATATAATCTCTTAAATTCATAAATACAAGAACACACGTTAATGTTTTCGAGCTTTACTTAACGTTTACACCAAAGCTTTTGCTTTCTTTTTTACATATAAACAGCAGAATTTTCGATGATATTTTTTTTAAAAAAAGACAAACTTAAGCCGATATATAACTCTTAATAAGAATAGTAATTTAGCAGCTGATGAAAATAATATTTTTAAAACTTTTTACTTTTCTCTAACTTATAAACAGCTTATTTTTCTCAGATTTTATTTAAACAAGATGCATAGCTTTCAACAATACTAATGTTTCCAATAGAAACAATGTTTCGAAGCTTCGTACTTTCTTAAAACTTAGTAAAAAGTTAATTTTTCTGTGATATTATATAAAAAGAAAGTAAAATAATGTCAGATACACTGCCTTTAACAAAAATATTCATTAACTAAAAATCCATTATAATGCCGCTTTTTTCCAACCATGTTTGTTCGTAAAAATATTTCGAATTACTAAAATGAGTTTTTCTTTTCATTTCTAGTTCTTTATGTGCTTTTCTGTTCTTTCCATTTGAGAAACGCGCGCTAAAGTAAAATGATAAACTTCGCCACTTCTGCATAAAGAGATGGAATGCTTTGCTTTTCTGTTTTTTTAGTTTGTTGAAGAAAAATTCCAAAATATCAAAGGCATTTCGGATATTTCTTTATGGTATTAAAACCTCGGAATAAAATGAAGAAAACAGTTGGAATTTTCATATGTTGCGTTTCTCCCTTTGCCATTTGCTTAAATGCATTTTTTTTTCTATTTCTCCTTGTTCTTCTTGTTCAGAATTCCAGCTAAAAGTCAGTTTGAACTCTACTTCGATTACAAAACGTACCATTTTGTATCATTTATTGTATAGCTAGATCTTTTGCCTTAGTTATTGCTCGAATATTAAAACTCACAGTTTTCAGTTTCTTTCATTTAACTATGAAAAGTGAAAATTTTTTGATTAATTTCCCATTATTTCTATTTTCCTTAAATTTAGAATAATATATATATATATACATATATACATATATACATATATATATATATATATATATATATATATATATATATACATATATACATATATACATATATATATATATATATATACATATATACATATATACATATACATATATACATATATATATACATATATACATATACATATATACATATATATATACATATATATATATATATATATATATATATATATCCATATACATATATACATATACATATATACATATATACATATACATATATACATATATATATATATATATACATATATATATATACATATACATATATACATATACATATATACATATACATATATATATATACATATATACATATACATATATACATATACATATATATATATACATATATACATATACATATATATATATACATATATATATATATATATATATATATATATATACATATATATATATACATATATATATATATATATATATATATATATATATATATATATATATATATACATATATATATATACATATATATATATATATATATATATATATATATATATATATATATATATATATATATATATATATATATATATATATATATATATATATATGTATATATATATATATATATATATATATATATATATATATATACAATCGGTTAAATGAGACGATTTATAATATAAATTCGAAGACTGGAAAAATTAGACGATATATTATACAACTAGAGAATATTTATTATATCAGGTATTATTTTAGTATATTATAATAATTAGACCGAATTATTCGACGCACTGTAGTGTTTTAATAATTACATGTTTTGCACGAGTTTATATGCAACGCTTTTATATTTAAGCGTACATGTAATGGGTTTTTATTTAGAATATTTTTATATACTTCCTATTTGTATTTATTTTTAACGTATTGCAGTACAATGTTAACCAATCGATTTGAAACTGCTCTGGAATTGCAGTTATTTGTAAATTTGTTTCCTTCTTTAGTTTTTTTTTCTTTCTCGTAGAATGGCAATGAATATATATGATCAGGAATATTTTGCTTCGAAAGATTTTCTTTGAGTTTATAAGACATTAAACGAATAAATTATAAATAAAATGCTACAAATAAATTATAAATAAAATGTTACAAATAAATTATAAATAAAATGTTACAAATAAATTATAAATAAAATGTTACAAATAATAAATTATAAATAAAATTCTACAAATAATAAATTATAAATAAAATTCTACAAATAATAAATTATAAATAAAATATTATAAATGTATCTATTTATTTAATAAGAGGGTACATTGCTTCGGAGAATCATTTTTACATTGTTATAGATTTAGACAAATTGTTTCCGAAAAAACTTAAAAATTAGAAATTCATGCAAATAGAAAGGATATTAAGTATTGTTATTGGACCTTAACTGGTTGTATACATCTACACAAAACTTAATATACATATTTTTCCGTTTAACACATTTTTTTTCATAGGGATTTTTCTGTATACACGAATTTAATAATTGCCGTGTACAAATTTTTTTATTTATTTAAATTAGTCCAGAAAAGTAAGCAATAATCCTCCAAATTAAATTATTAGGACCATATCTTCCAAATTTTTGTACCTTTCCCCTTTTTCTTAAATGTGGAAAATTCAAATTTACTGAGAAAAGAGTGTTTATTCAGATTTTTCTTACTACGTAACTTACAATATCGTCTGTGCACATTTTTTCTTACTATTTAAAGGCTATCTTTGGAGCCATTAAAGATTTCATGTTAGAAAGTGAAAATCCAATCACTAGAGCAAAGATTATTCAGCTTTTCCAATTTTTATTCTGTACACTATACAATTACCCATACAAATCAATGCCATTTCTGCCAAGAAAAAATTATGCTGAACTCAATATTTTTTAAACGCAAAAAAAGAGGCAAAGGTAGTAATACGAGCATATTTGCCAGACCCTTTTTCTGGAGGAATTTTGGTGGGAACTAAATTTGCGTATATTTTTCCTTCTTCCCAACTCTTAAGAGCCAAGAAAAAGGAAAGCCTGAACATGAAGGAACACAGAAAAGTAAGAACTAAAAGCAGCGAAAACTTGATGCATATTTACACAGGAGATTACTTTTACACATTCGTGTGCACATGCTTTACGCTTTTCCATTGCTTACTTAAGCTCACAGCAAGAGAGTGAGGTGTATGGTGAGGTTATAAGACCCGCATACATGCTGGATTTTTACCATACATTTTTCGTCTCGGGACTTAAGAAGCAAAGTAAAATAGATATATAAGAAGCAGAAAGGAAACTCTAGTGTTTTGTGACCTAAGCTCAAATATTAGAACAAGATCTTGTGGGCGACGCTGCGGTTTTTAATATTTTTGCCGCTTTTGTTCGTCGCTGAAAGGAGAGATATAAAGTGAACAAAGAGTTTCTTCAAGAAAGTTTGCTTTTTCTTTGATAAGGGATTTTTTTAACGCACTTAAGTCCCGTGATATTTTAAATTAACTAGGTATTTTAATCAAATATTTTAATTTTCGTGAAAAACTAGATTTTTTTTAAAAAAATAGCTCAGTGTGCTAGGCTAATGTGTAAAGTCTTCAGTACATTCAAATCTAATATTTTTTAGGCTTATTGCAATCAACATGCATTTTTTAGGCTAATGAAAAAATGTACAAGAATTACTCAGACTGAATTTGATTAGATTTGTTTACAACCTTTGAATAAGTCTCTTTATATCTAGTTTACCCCTCTCTGGGCTTATTGAAAACTGACTAAAACAATCAAGGGAATGGAGCAATACTCTTTAGGCTTATTACAATCAACATACATGCATTTAAGCTAATGAAAATATGTACAAGAATTACTCAGACTGAATTTGATTAGATTTGTTTCAAACCTTTTAATAAGTCTCTTTATATCTAGTTTACCACACTCTGGGCTTATTGAAAACTGATTAAAACAAGCAAGGGAATGGAGCAATACTTTTTAGGCTTATTACAATCAACATACATGCATTTAAGCTAATAAGAAAATTTACAAGAATTACTCAGACGGAATTCGATTGTATTTATGGCAATAAACTTTCAATAAGGCTTTTTACAATTAGTCTTCATTCTTCGAAACTGCCTAAAAATTGAGTTAAATAAGCAGCGTAAAATATTTTATTCTAACTACCATAAAGATAAGTGTATCGCTGTACTGAGCCTTGTTAGTAAGTTTACGACAGATGCAAAACATAAAATATAACGATAATTGTTTATTTTCATTATATGTAGACAAAATATTGCTATTTTAATCTCCTATCTGATAACACTATTAATTTTTCACTGAAAATATTTATCTTGATATAAATTATTTTTTTATCAATACATAAGTGTTTGTCGTAGTTTTGCTATCAGTTTTTATATTAAAGAATCATAGTTCTTAGAAAATCATAAATCTATCTTAGAGCGTCATAAATCTCCTATCTAATCACAGAATTAATTTCTCACTGAAAACATTTATCTTGATATAAATTATTTTTTATCAATAAAGTATTTTTCTTAGTTTTTCTATCAGTTTTTATTATAGAGAATTATCGATCTTAGACATAGATCTAAGAAAATGCTCGAAAAAAATTGTTATCATATAAAACAAAATCGAAATTTATTTTAATACTTTAGACATGAAATACAAAAGCTTAAAACGTCTACAGTAAAAGATTTTTCTCATTACAAATAGCATAATTAATGGAATAAATTAATAAAATTATAAACAAAAGAATAAATTTTTAGCAGAAGCATTTTAAGGAAAAAGAAAAGTTCAAAGTCAACGCAAAGCTCTTTTAAAGAAAAATAAGCATCTTTATCTCAGTATTGTAAGCTTTAAAGCTCAGTAACATCTGTTCAAAATTATGTAGCGTAGAAAAAGAGTTTCACATTCTTTTCATAATAATTTAATTATGTAGCACTGAAACGGTATAATTCTTCTGATTTTTAATTTTATTCAATCATTTCAGATAATGGAATTCGTGTGTTTATTTTAATAGTTTATTATTAGTACAAAAGAAGCATTAGAAAACTGCAAATTCAAAATATATATATATTGTTTTTCATCCAAAAAATTTTAAAAACATTTTTTTGTTATCCATCATAGTAAATAACAGGTAACATTGCACTGTAACAGATTCTCTTAATTCTGAGTTTTTTTTTTTCACGTAGACATAATCTCTAAAAATCACGTGGCTCCATTTTCATTATTTTTTTTACTGTTATTATTATTATTATTATAATTTCATTTCCTTAATAGTTTTTATTTGGTTCGAAAATCGCTCATTTCTAAAAGCAGACAAATATAGCGTGATTCTTAATTTTAATAGTTTGGAATTTTCCATCAAATTTGCATACTTTTAGAAATACATTTAAGAAAATAACTAAATAATTTAAGAAAAATTAATAAAGAATAAAAATTTGATAGAAAATACATCATATTTCTTTCAATATTCTAAGACCTAAAGAATTATCTCTCACAATGTACTCTCATCGCTGTATTCTAAGTTCTCAGAGCCCGGAAGCATTTATTACAAAAATAGAGAACAACAAAGGGGATCTTAGGTCTTTCAGCAAAGTAGACACTTTTATCATCTAAGTCCATAAAACTCTAGAAGAAGACCCTAGCGTTTACCTAAGGATCTAACAACCTTCGATTTATACCTTCATAGAAAATGATTCCATCATATCCCCTCTCCCTTAAGAACATTTTTTTCTTCTCCTTAATAATAAACAACAAGGCGATGTTTCGATGCATTAGATTCTCTTAACTCTGAGTTTTATTCAAGTGGGCGCTATCACTGAAGGTTATGTAACTTTTTTTTCTCCCTTCCACTCTATTTTTTTTCATTTAATGAACGAAGTATTAGTCTTCTTTTTTGAAGAATAAAAAAGGAGTTTCTCTAGAGATAAAACATGATTTTATTCGTATATTCAGAGAATAGCTGTTAGATCAGAAGTGGCGATTAAAAACAGGATAAAAATCTAGCATCACTTATTCAATCTGATGAATATATATATATATATAATATATATATATATATATATATATATAGATATATAGATATATATATAGATAGATAGATAGATATAGATATAGATATATGTATATATATATAAAAAGTTAAAATATTGAGAAAATATGGAAAATAATAAAAAAAATAATGACAAGAGAAGAAAATTATTTAAAAAAATATTTTTCTAATTATCTTAAATAAAAATTATTGAATATCCGGAAAACAAAATAAAGAAAAGCTATTATCTCTTCATCAGCTCGCACGATTATATCCGCAAAAAGGAGTGCTTTCTAATATTGTATCAATGTAGCCAAAGCAAAATATATCGGAATATATCAGATAGTGTGAGGATCAATAGTGTGAGGATCAGAATAGGAACAGAAGTGAGGAACAGAATAGTGTGAGGATCAATACAATATGCTTTATTTCGTATATATTTCTTACTTAATGTGTTCTATTTTCGTTTCCATTTTTTTAGTGCTCCTCACACTATTGTTTTGATATATTTTGCTTTGGCTGTACTGATACAGTATTCGAAAGCACTCCTTTTAGCGGATGTAATCGTGTGAGCTGATGAAGAGATTATATCTTTTCTTTATTTTGTCTTCTGGATTTTCAATATTTTTTAAGACATTTAGAAAAAAAAAATTTTTTAAATATTTTTTTAAATATTTTTAATAATTTTCTTCTCTTGTCATTATTTTTTATTATTTTCCATATTTTCTCAATATTTTAACGTATTTTATGAGTTCTATATGCTTGCAGCTTATGCGCAGTTAATAAAACTTAATTTTCTTCATATTTCTCTCTTTTCTTTTTGTGCTTATTGCGATATATATATATATATATATATATATATATATATATATATATATATATATATATATATATATATATATATATATATATATATATATATATATATATATATATATATATATATATATATATATATATATATATATATATATATATATATATATATATATATATATATATATATATATATATATATATATATATATATATATATATATATATATATATATATATATATATATATATATATATATATATATATATATATATATATATCCATTCTGTTAGAGTATTGAACAATAAATGAGAGGTCGGGATAAACTGGTAGTTAGGGCGTTAGGTCGAAGTTCAAGGATCGTGAGTTCGATCTCCGCAAGCCGTAGACTCACCGTGCAGTAAATGGTGACTGTTACACGTTAAATCTGACGAATCACACAGTCCTCTATGTTTCCATGACAAATCAATGCCTCAAAGTATTCTGAATAAGTGATTGATAGTTCTCTGGTTAAGATCACAATTACGCTTTGCGGTTGAATAAATGGATCCGCCCTATAAACGGGCTGTGAAGCGTGTGCCGTATTCTTGACCATAGATACCACCACTTTTTTCTTTTTTTAAAAGCACCATCTGCCTTAGGTTTGCTTAGTTTCACCAAGCAGGCTTGCTGGTATTTAGCAAGTGGCGTTAGAAACAAGAACATAATAATTGAGATTTTTTTTATTCATCATTAAAATCGAGATTTTGAAATATTGCTTAATAACTATACCTATTTAGCTTTTTAATTAAGTTTTACAAACGATTTAGAATATAAACAGTTTATCTCAAAGTAAAAAAAAAGGTATTGAACAGATTTGAATGTAAGCTCTTCATTGTTTTACCTCTTTAACCACACCATTTTAACCTCTTTTTATTTAGTGAATTTAGTTGTTGCAACTATACTGTGTTCCACCAAACTGGTTCTATTTTGCATTTTTAATTACAGTTTAACACATAAATTAAAATATATACAGATTTATACTGCGCTTTTCTAAAAAGGAATAAAATGAATTTGAACATCGTTGAACTTATGCCCTTTACTTGATTAAAAACATCTTTCTCTTCAAAAATATACAAATTGGAAATAACAGTCGACATGTTTCCAGCGCTGAAAAATAGATGCTCATTTTCAGAACTTGCTAGACGGTTTTAAGCCCTTTGCTTTCTTAGTAATCAATTATACCTATTTTTAATAGTTAAAATGTGACTAAAATGTATCTAGATTTGTTTTGTATCTCTATAAATATTAAAAAAACTGATATTGTGAATCGTTGGATCTAACTTTTAGATTTTATAACTAACAAACTGTGCATAGATCCTTTTTTTTCTTTTCATTAATACAGTTTCACAAATATTCAAGACCATATTTGGATTTGATTTTCTTGAAACTAATAAAAAAGTCATGGATGATGACCGTTATTGTTTTGCAAACCGAATACGCAAAAAAATATATAAAATTAAAAAAAGCATACAGTAAAATGATTTGTCAAACCGAATGTGAAAAATGCATTGTTATAGAAAATGCATCATGCAAAATGTTATGTCAAACCGATTGCGAAAAAAGTATTACTATGGAAAATGCATCATGCAAAATGTTTTATCAAACCGAATACTAAAAGAAATTATTATTATAGGAAATGCATCATGCAAAATGTTTTATTAAACCGAATACTAAAAGAAATTATTATTATAGGAAATGCATCATGCAAAATGTTTTATCAAACCGAATACTAAAAGAAATTATTATTATAAGAAATGCATCATGCAAAATGTTTTATCAAACCGAATACTAAAAGAAATTATTATTATAGGAAATGCATCATGCAAAATGTTTTATCAAACCGAATACTAAAAGAAATTATTATTATAGGAAATGCATCATGCAAAATGTTTTATCAAACCGAATACTAAAAGAAATTATTATTATAGGAAATGCATCATGCAAAATGTTTTATCAAACAGAATACTAAAAGAAATTATTATTATAGGAAATGCATCATGCAAAATGTTTTATCAAACCGAATACTAAAAGAAATTATTATTATAAGAAATGCATCATGCAAAATGTTTTATCAAACCGAATACTAAAAGAAATTATTATTATAGGAAATGCATCATGCAAAATGTTTTATCAAACCGAATGCGAAAAAAGTATTTTAGAAAATGCATCAAGTGAAATGATTTGTCAAACCGAATGGGAAAAAAAGTATTATTTTAGAAAATACATCAAGTGAAAGGATTTGTCAAAATACTACTTCATCTACTTATTACAAAAACAAGATACTCCATGATTGCTTCACCCAATTTTAATTCAACTTACTTCTGTGAATTTTTTTAATTAGTTTTTACTCGGATTATTATTTTAAAGTTTTGTGGCATCTGTTTAAGAGTGCACAATTTTCAGAAGATGATTTTAAGAGTATTAAAAAAATGATGCCTGGTGTAAGGAAACGGCCAAGTTTAATTAATGTTTGTGTATTTCCTAAGCTTAGAGCCTTAGCGCGAACTAGCAAATTGTTACTTTTTTACAGAGTAGAAGTACAATTACTGAAGCAAAAGAGGAGAACTATAATCTCTTTTATGCGTGAAACATTATCACTTCCCACTATAAAGCAAAAGTAGAGACTTAAAATTTTAAGCAAAAACATGACAAGCTAGTAATAACTTCGCTGCCACTAATGTAGGAGTTATAAAATTATTCAAAAGTATCTAAAGCAGGAGATTTGCAGAATTTTTTTAAATTACAGAATAGTAGAAAAAACTATTTTTTTATTAATGAAAGTTAAAAGACTAAATAATACTTGAAGGAACAAAAAGCATCGATATAAAGTAATTTAATTTTCTATTAAAACGTTTATTTTTCAACTATTATGAAAGCCTTACGTTGTTGTTGTTGTAGTTCATTTATGTCACACTAGAGCTGCACAATGGGCTATTGGCGACGGTCTAGGAAACATCCCGGAGGATGATCCGAAAACATGCCATCACAATTTTGATCCTCTGCGGAGGGAATGGATCCCCTGTTTTGGTAGCTCGACAGCTTGCGCGTGAACTCCAGCACTTTACGGTAGCACAGTTTAACGATGACCAATACCACACACCCTCGGTCCCTACGGAGACTGATCTAAGTGGTCACCCACCCGCACACTGACCGTATCCAGTGATGCTTGACTTCGGTGATCTGCTGGGAGCCGTGTCTTAACGATCAGTCCACTGCGGGACTGAAAGCCTTACGATTTTCGCATTCTAAACCAACTTTTCTGTTAGAAACTAGTGGAAAACCTGATAACAAAATGTACGGAGTTCATTTTTTAGAACAATCTTTATAAATACAAATTTAACAGTGAGCCTAACTCAGTTAAACAGTCTATTATTTTAAAAATTAGGCTTAATCTGCAGGAGCAAATTAAGCAAATATAACTATTTAAATATTATACACCAAAAAATATGGTTGAAAATTTGTTATTTTAATAAAAACATTCTATGCACTTTAAAATGAATAGGTTACATTTAAAAAATGGAACAAGTCCCTGTACAGTCTACAAACAAGTAATTAGTTTTCTAAAATTAAGAATTCATTTTTTAATTTTGTTTTATCTCTTAATTTCTTTATTATTCAGAATTTCATTTAATTAAAAAAAACATCATTTAGAATTTTTCAGTCATCATTTTCATTTTGCTTACAAGTCTGCAGATTGGCAAACCTTGAATTGAAAAATTTTGAGATTAAAAAATAGCTTATTTTTTTGTTTCTCTACTATTATTATAGACTTGTTTTTAAAGCAGAGATGAAAATTAATCTTCAAATATTCTGATAATCAGCAGCATCTCCTGCTGTGTCACAGTTTGTCTGATACAGTGGTGGAAAATAACGTGTGTCTTATTATAAACTTATTCCATTTATTAGCATATGTAATTATTTTCATTGGATGAAGAGATTAAAGACGAATTTAATGGCACTACAGTTGATATTGGCTGAGCTAAGCTTATTCGATATCAGACAAAGGAAGAAAATCAGACAGTGCTCAGAACTAAGCATGACTCAAAAACTGAAACAACCTTGTAGCTAATCAATTAAATTCTAACTAACTAGGTATATTAGTTATTAATGTCACTTAGTTGAATAGTCAGCAATAGCTTTTATAAGTTTATTGTAGCAATTTACAAAACTAGTGGGCTGCGCCTCCTCTTCTTGCTAACGCTCACCAACCCCCGAAAATTGCTACGCAATCTTATATGGTTTGCTTCGCAAACCAAGCTCGCTTCACTCGCTACTGACTTGGGTACATTGCAAATGCACAGAATTCTAAGAATTCAAAATAATCATTCAAATCCATATAACAACTCTTTTTTTTAAAAAAAAAATTACATCTTTTTAGTAAATACTAAGTCATTAAAATAAATTTTAATTCAAATAAATGACATGTAATTCGTTAAACCTTCACATTTGGTGAGAATGCTCTCTCTGGTTATTTCAGTTTCCGTTTTTAAAAGCACTATATGTTGAGCCAGCTCAGCTAGATTTGGCATGTGACATTCTTAGCAGCAATCATTGGTCGATTTTGTAGCGTTGCCATTCGGGGAATTGTAATGAGGCTTTTTTTTTTGTCGCCGTGTAAGAGAAATATATATATATAGATACGGAAAAAAATATCGAACATTGAAAAGGTATTGTTTTACTATCAACCGAAGCGTATGATAAAAAATAATAAAAAAATAAAAGGCACTAGTTTCTTGTAGTAGTTTATGAAATACGAGAAAAAAAATCAAAATTATGTCAAAAGGCCTCGATAGTTAATAAAGTTTAAACTATTAAATTGATGGCAAGGGAAATGTTTTGCTATCATTGAAAACGCATGATATCAAAAAAAGTAAAGCCTTAGTTTTTTGCAGTATTTTATAAAATACGAACGAAAAATTTATCAAAAATACGTCGCCAAATGTCTTCGATAGTTAAAATAAAGAAAAAACCTTAATAAAAAAAAAAAGGAGGGATTGTTTTGCTATCAACTAAAGCATATGATAGCAAGAGCAACAACAACAACAAAAATCCAACTCCATATTTACAACTTTTACAAGCCTCCGGCAGCGACGAAATGAAAGTGAAATCACTCGTACTCCACATTCCCGCTAAAATATTCATGACCTTTCGATACTGCGCCATATTCCATCAATGAAGGTTGAGGATTTCACCCTGATACATCCCCCGACAGAACATTCTATCATACATGCTTCACCGGATAACGGGTAATAAAACTATTTCCAGGTGAACCATTCAGTGCCCGATAGCTTCTTATCAGAGCGACGCACACACAGAAACAAACTCGATATGAAAAAATATATATAAAAAAATATATATAAAAAATAAGTATAAGCCACCGCCAAGGTAGAAATAAACGATAAAAAAATATCGCCAAGAGCCGGGGACCGATGAAAATCAATGCTTTGCCATCAACAGCGTTCGAGCTAATCAATGAGGCTTTATTACCGAAAATTTCCAACTCTTAATAAAGTTACGCCACGGTCTAGGAAGAACTAATGCTTGGCCGTAAATCATCTAGTACCGGTGCTAAATTGGGCTCACATAGGGAGGCTTGGCATCGGAATAACGGCCCTCCCATCTCTAGTAACAGTGTACTGTGATATATCGAACATGGCGCCTTTTTGACAACCTATGTTTATGAGAAGGCTGATATTTCGTTTTCACGCTAAATTGGCTGTCCTCGCTTTGCCCATATGCGTACATTGCATGCTTTTTGAGATTTTAGACGATCGCGTACTTTTAATCATAACTCATTTTAACACCTCAAGATCGGGTTTCAGGTATGAGAATTTACACTCTAATACGCTACCTTATTATGCACATTGATTCAATAAATTTCTATGTTAAATCTGTTATTTGTAAAGTCATTATGTTAAAAAAAAATTGTCCATGCTTAATTACTGGGTTAGAAAGTTCACCGAGATTTTAAGAATTTTTGGTGAAAATTAGTAAGCGATTGTTAGCGAAATTAAAAATGTGATATGTAATTGAAACGCAATAGGTTATCAAAAATTATAGCGAATTTAATTTTAATTGTTTATGCTGCAAATGAAAATACCCTAAAAAGAAGCTAAGACATACAGAATAAAAAGAAGTTAAACGATACAGATATGGAAAAACCTAGCTCAAAATTATAAACACAAAAAAAGAAACTAATAATTACAAATATTCTGAAGTACATATATACACACTATGAATAAACTAATAATATTGCAATTGTACTAAAAAGAGAACCAAAAACATGCAAACGTTCTAAAAAATAAACTCTTAAGAAATTTTACACAAATTTTAATAAGTTACAAAAAGTTCTCTACATAGAATAAAGGGTATAAGAAATTATAAAATACATTAAAAGTACAAATACAATATAAACTAATTATATTCTAATGACACTAAAAGAGACCAAAAAAATGCCAAAACTAAACTTAAAAAAACGCTTTTCTTTTCTTGTAAAAAAAATTTGATTTAATACGCTACATTTTTTTTATTCATCTTTCATTTAAGACTTTAAAAATTAGAAAAGCACTAAAAATACATGAAAATAAAAATATATATTCAAGCACTAAAGGCACTTAAAATATTGAAGAAACAAACTTTAATAAGCTACAAAAATAGATAAACGAAATTGCAAATGGATAGGAATTACAAATGTGGATAATAAATACAAGTGGATTATAAAATACAAATGGATTATAAATTACAATTACACTATGAACTAGTTATATTCTAATGACACTAAAATATAAGACTGAAAAAAAGGTTTATTTTTACTGAAGAAAAGCTTTTGTAAAAACATATTTTGATTTAATACACAAGTTTTTTTCTTTACTTTACATCTAATACATAAAATAAATTGCAAAAGCATTAGCAATATAAATACACTATAAACTAATTATGTACCAATAAGACTAAAATAAAAATATTGAAAAATATAAATTTATAATAATGATACGAAAGAAAAACTATGTGAAAACAAAGTTTACAAAAATTTTAATTATATATAAAACTTCTCTTCATGATATATCTAAAGCGTAAAGTAAATTACAAGCACACTAATAAATAAAAATACCTATAAATTAATTATATCATAAAAACACTAAAAAAAAAAACATAAGAAATGTTTTAAATATAAACTGTTAGAAATTACCATTGTATAAACAAATTTAATTAAGCTACAAAACACAGTTCTCTTAACCATACATCCAAAAATGTTAAAGGAATTTCTTGTTAACAAATGTAGAAATAAATAATTGCATATTTAGAGGTCATTGCGTCTTTACCTTTTCACAATACGAGATAGATAATATTAACAAATGATGTAATTAATCTGCAATGTCACGTAAGCGGTGACATATAGCCGATAAGGATCAGGGAAAAGTGCCGAGGTTCACTAGGAAAGGCTTCGTGGGAAAATTGTACCAGATTTTCGCACCTAGAGTTTCTTGTAATACAAAACACGTAGGGGACAATGAATAACAATTAGTATTGTGTTTTGGAAACGTAAAGATTTTGTTTAAAATATTCTAATTCTGATTTTTTTTTTTTTATTCTTAAATTTTAATTCTGAAATAAAACTGCTCCGATCATTGTACCTACCTTAGATATTGTTTTACTGCTTTAAAAATAAGTTGAGATAATCAGTTTGCATATTTTGATAAAAAAAATTAATATTGATTAGTTTCATTGAATACATTTTGTTTAAATATTAGTGTTGTTAACCAAAATGATTGTATTTTTTCAAGAGCATCAAAACTACATGTCCCATCTTTATCTCACACGGTGACAAAGAAAGCCCTCATTTCTTTGGCAACAAAGAATTGAAATATCAAGCATGTGAACGGTCATAAGCATGAAAGCGTAAATGTACATTTTTACAAATTTCTTAAGAAAAAAATTCGTTTGCGTGGACATCGAAAAGGTAAAACAAGCCGAGTAATAAGTCGGAAGGAATTGGAAGGATTAAAGCGAATAGTTCGTATATTCTTGTCTCTCATTCCTGTAAGATAATGTTAAAGCTCTATCACAAAGGAAAGTGAAGAAGAAAAGTCGAATTGTGAAATTCAATTTTCGACTATGCAAATTAACTTGAAGAAAGAATTGTCTAGAATTTGAAATATACAAATTTCTTAAATTTATATCTATCTATCTATATTGTATATATACACTTATACAGGTATATATATATATTAATCTTACTTTCAAAAATTGTATATTTTATTACATATTTTTATGACCTATGCAGCGTTGAAGTAATGTTATTTCTTAAAAATTGTCTGTTCTTCACATAAACGTTTAAGGAAATTTAGCATAGAATAGAAATCGCTGTTTTAAAATAGACAAAACTTAAACTGACACTCATGAATAACTGTTACAAACGCAAAACAGTTAGAAAAATAACAGATCATTTACTAAAAATCTTTATTTCATAGGGTGACTGAGATTCCGAAGAACAGTCTTTAAGTAAATAATTTTCTTTTTATTCTTTTTACAAAAATTCGTAAATTTCCATCGTTTTTCTTATTTTTTTTAATGTAGAGTTGCATTAAATGTAGAGTTCAAAAGCACAAGAAGCAAATTTGACTATACGTTCAATTCACGATATAACACGACTAATCACAACTCCAGATTAAAAAAAAATAACTTACAGTATTGTGTGTTTAAAAAAGCAAAATCAAATGAGACAAAAAACTATGCCTGACGCTAAGACAAAAGGGGTAAAAAATAAGGAAACAGTAAAATAAAACTGGAATACCTTGGATTTGTTTAATACGAGTGTGAAATTAATTTAATGAAGAGTTTCATTTAATGTAGAGTTTAAAAGCGCAAAAAACAAATTTTACTATACGACAATCCAAATATAACAAATTTTACTTTACTATGAAATTAATTTAATGAAGAGTTTCATTTAATGTAGAGTTTAAAAGCGCAAAAAACAAATTTTACTATACGACGGATACACGATATAACAAGATTAAGCCAAACTCGTGAGAAAAAAAATAATTTACATTGCTGTGTATTCAAAAAAGTGAAGAAAAAAATATAAAATGCTAACAATGAGGAAACAAAAACAGACTAAGGTACCTCGGTTTTATAAGAATTCGAGTATGGAACTTATTAACTGTCGAGCACAAGAAATAAATTTGACTATAGGACCAATACAGCCCAACAAAGCAACAAAGAGCAACAAAGCCCAACTCAATAAAAAAAAATTTCAATATTGTGCATTTAGAAAGTGAAATCAAATGGAATTAAAATCCTTGTCTAAAGCCAAAATAAAATTAGAAAAAGATGAGGAAACAAAATTTTAAAAAAATTAGGATACCTTGTATTTTTAGAATAAGAATGTGGTATCTATAGAATGTAGAGTTCAAAAACACGATGAACAAATTCTACTATAACCCAACTTACAAAATATGCTCAACTTATAACTTACAAAATTGTATATTAAAAATGTGAAAAAAACATAAAATGAGAAAAATGAGGAGAAAAAAATTAGGATACCTCAGAGGAATCCAAATTTAACTGTAAATAAACTAATTACAACAACTTTAGTCGAAAGTACTATAGAAAATGTCATAGAAAAAAAAATTTAGAACCTTAGAAAAAAAATAATTAAACCTATTAATTATGAAAACTATTATTAAATTTAAAACAAATACTAGTTAATTTTGGACAAAATATTTACTAGTTTATAATCAATAACTCAAATGTTAACTTTATTAACCGGAAAAATTTCCAAGATAAATAAATAATTTAAATTACAATTTCCTAACCAAACATTTACCTCATGATTTTAAATTAATTCTTTTGTTAGAAATGAAACGTATATTTCGATATCTCATCGAAATGTGAGCTTAAGGATTTTTTTAGGGAAAATATCCCTTTTGTCCTAAATTAAATCATGCAACGATATACTAAACTGAGGGAAATGAGGCTCATTCATTAAATAGAATAAATAGTACAGCTGCAGGATATAATGGGAGCTATCGATCTTTATTCCAGGCAAGGACTGTTTGCCTTTGCCTAGAAAGTAATAGAGTTTCTACTGGAGAGAAAAGGGAAAAATTGTAGGTGGGTATGCGCTTTCCTAAATAGATACCAACGATTCTTCCTCGCTTATCTATTGAATATTTTTATTTTATTGACGGAAATATCGCTGTTGAGAATTGCTGTTATTCTTACAAAGTTTAACGAAAGTGCCTGACTAGAAAAGGGAAGTTTCAACCATTCTTTTAATGGAATTAGAGATTTGATCGCATTTAGAATCGGGTGTTCAACAGATATACAGATTTGTAGGAATGGTTTGTATACTAAAATTAAAAATAATTAATGTATAATGTTTTAAATGAAAGAACATTACAGTTGCGTATAGTAAACAGGATATTTTGGGATTTATCTATTTCCTGGAAGCCATTAAGAGCTGTTTGATTCACGGGAGTAAGAAGAAAAAAGCTTGACTCACTGCAAAAAAAAAAAAATGGTAAAATAAATTTCTTATCATTAAACAATAAATTGCTTATTTGCGAACGATAGATATTGAAAAAATTCTTTGGTGTGGTTGAGAAAAATAGAGTATGCAGAAAAAGATACAGATTTGAATAACACAACAAATTTAAAGAGCTAAATACGGTAAAGATAACTGAAATACAGCATATTATATAGATGTGGTCATATGTTTTTTTTTGTTTTTCTTTTTTCCTAAAATCCCACTATTATTATTTCCATATAGCATTGAAACGGAACAAAATATCCCATTGGGTCTTGTTTGTGTAATATGACTTTAATGCGTTGTGTAGTATGTCGTGTGATATGTTTGTGTAATATGTTTGTGCAATATGCCCTGTAATATTACTTTTTGTTTGTTCATTGCTAGGTGACAACACACAATTATTTGAAGTTGAACTTAACCTATGAAACAATTTAGCTGTTGACATTTCGTTCGGGGATAATATTTTATGATTTCTCAATTTTATTCCTCAATTTTCCTATAAAGTTAGATGTTTGGTTGTTAAGTTAATTTAACATATTGACGTGGCATGCGTTCAAATATTGTTTTTTTTTCCAATGGCAGGTACTGAATTTGATTCTTTGCCTATACTATGCCAGAATTGTTGCTCAATTCGCGCTACCCAGTGGGCACCTGTGAACCAAAGTCACGGAGGCGAGCAACATTGCCCACGCCACACTGCCACAAACCCTTTTATAGGATGGGCCACATTCACACATCATACACACACACAACAGAGGACAGCACAAAGAGAGAGAGAGAGAAACATCCATGCCCAGAGCGGGATTCGAACCCGCAGCCTATGGCTTCGCAGTCAGGCACGCTAACCGCTCGGCCACCTGGCCGGCGATGTGGTCATATCTATAGATATGCCAATAACCCAGTCAGATATATAAGTTTTTATGAGCCAGATCGAAAGAGATAGTTCAAGTACTAAATGCGGATAAAATGTGTTAATGTGTTAATAATGCGGATGAAATGTGTTAGCTTAAATATATGGAGAGTGCTGGCATCAGATAGATTAAGATTGCATAGACTACTTTAAACATCCAAGGCGGACAACCGGCTGTAGTGCTGTAGGAGAAGAAAACAGTTTGCTTTTATTTAGAAAGTTAGAGTTTCTACTGAAGCGAAAACTTTTAGGTTGATATGCGCTTTATTGTATGTATGTTACTGGCATGTGCTATTCTTTCTCTCCTATCTCTTGAATATTTTAATTCTGTTTGTAGAATTATCGCTGCTCAGAATTATTGTTATTTTTTTAAATTTAAGAAAAGTGTCTAAATAAAACAAAGCAAAAAAACTAATTTCGTAATAGTATTATAGATTCGATCTCGTTTAGAATCAAACATTAAAGAAAAAAAAGAAGGACTGTGTTAAAAGAAGGACTAATAAAATTTTAAAAAAAGTTACGTATGATGCTGTGGATGGATGAAGACACATTACAGTTCTGTAGAAGAAAACATATTTTGGGAATTGTGTATTTTTTTAATTTTATAACTGTCGTTGAACAGCTGCCCCAATTTTGAGTTTATGACTATCAATGTTCAACTTCATAGCCTTGTAATTTTAAACCCAATCCAGAAGACAAGAAACTCCTGGATCAAGTATTGGGTGACTTCGTGAAGGACTTTTTGAGGGAACTAACACCCGCATTCGCGTTACACGGAGAGGAAAGTAACGAAAGCCTCCCACGGTTATCCTGACGACAAGAGGAGTTTAACCCATAATCCATCTATCACTGAGGATTTTTTTCATCAGCACTGTGGTCAGTGCGAGTCGGGTGCGAAATTTGTAACGACAAGCCACCACATAAATTCGAACCTAAGTACCGCATTTGGCGGCGAGTACTCTATTATCATCCGTTATATCACTGTAAGCCAGACAGCAAGGGGACTCTAACCCATAATCCTTCTATCATTGAGGATACTTTACGTCAGCACTGTGGTCGGTGCGAGCCGGGCGTGGAATTCGTATCGACCAGCCATCACAGGGATTCGAACCCTGCTCATCTATTGGGAGGCAAACGTTATTGCAAAAAAATGTAAAAACATTATTACTCTAAAAACTAAGATGTTCCCCACTACGCAATTTGAAATACAACAGTCTGACTTCAAGTGTATTAAATTGTATTTTGCTTATTGGGGCGTACTGAAATATGAGTCACTGAGTCACAAATTTGAAACTGATGGTGAATAAATATATTAAAGTTAATCTCTATCTGAGAACGTAAGTAGTCGTAAACTCATGAAATTGGGTCGGCTGTTCAACGACGGTTATAAAATAATATAAAATAAAATATCTTTTCTGAAATTTTTTACACTTACACTTGCAAGTCAAACACAAAGAGGCGAGTTCCTCTCCGTAAAATTCAAATAAGGAAGTCATGAAAGTTTAATCTCAAAGAATTAGATATTCAACACTCTTGGAACATTAAAATTCTCAAACATTTTAGACCTCTTAGCATTTTTTCAGTCATTAAACTATCTATGTAAACAATAAATGTATTTGAAAATATTAACATCTACAAATGAAAATGTTCATTTTACAAACAAAATCAATATTTTTTTTTCATAAAAGGTGTTACTTTAATAAAGCTTGCAATTAATATTTTATTTGATAACAATTATAATCGTAAACACATAAAATACAAGTAATTTCTTCGTAATTATTTAGTAAGGAAAACAAAAAACCGTAAAGACATCTAATTGTATCACAAAAAAGAAAACCAATTTTTCGTTTGCTTTGTCCTTTAAGGAAATAAATAAGAAATTACTACGCGTGAATAAAAAACTAATTTATAGCCTCATGAGGACAAAGGAAACCATTCTACAAATCTTCCGAAATAGGTTTTGGATAATTAAACAATTGTCCTAACCGATTCATCTGACCGAAGGAAAATAATAAGTCCGTAACAGGCGTCCCTGACCTTGTGCTCAGTTAACAGTTATTTCCGTTTAATACCCTGCTATTTTCGCTATTTTCTGCCAAAAAAAGAAACTCGCTTAAACTTGTTTCATTATGGTTTTGCTCGAAATTATTTACTCATTTGGAAATCCGTTTTGAACTGAAAGAGAATTTAAAAATAACAAGAATAATAGGTACCCTGCTGCTTGAATGAAATACGATAATATTCTATTAGACATTGTCATAAATATTGTAGAACTTTCATTATAATTGTTTAAAATATGAAATAATTTGTTTCTTTATTTATATTGTTATAGAAATAAAAGTTACCTAATAACAATTTTGTAAGATTTAAAAATATAAATATGATTATTAATTAATAAAAAAAGTAAGCAATTTCCTTCTTAAAAAACATAAACAATTTTTTAGCTAGTTGAATCTTCGCTCTGCTTGAAATAATTTACTCAATTGGAAATTCAATTTTAGGATAGATAATCTGAAAGGTTATTTAAAAAAAATAGATGTTTGGGAACCAATTTCTCGAGAACAACTAATTTAATTACGATGAGCTTTAGTTAAAGATAATTTATGAATTTGGTTAGTTGAAACCAATTGCTTTTTATTTAATCACTAAACTTTGAAATTGATCAATTTTATAAAATATTAAAATTTAAGCAAATATGTTATATCAAATTGAAAAACTATACAATTTTACACGTAAAAAATCTTAACAAAAATGTAATTTTTTCGTTCATATGAGCAAGTTTTGTTTTAAGGTGAGAAGATAGGAACTTAGGGAGATATTTTACAGAAAACACGTGTTATTTATTATTCCTTTACTGTGGCGGCCGTTCATCATTTTCTTTTCTTTTAAAAACTAATTTCTTCATTTAAAATGATTAGTCATAGAAGAGGAATTAATATTTTTAAAATACAATGTAATATTTAACTTAAGATATTGAATATTAACAAGAAAAATTTACCAAATGTAACACAAATTTTATTTGAAACTAAACTTTTTACATTCTGGGATGCGCCGGCCAGGTGGCCGAGTGGTTAGCTTGTCTGACTGCGGAGCCAATGGCTGCGGGTTCGAATCCCGCTCTGGGCATGGATGTTTCTCTCTCTGTGTTGTCTTCTGTTGTGTGAATGAGTGAATGCGGCCCACCCTATGAACGAGTTTGTGGCAGTATGGCGTGGGTAACGTTGCTCGCCTCCGTGACTTTGGTTCACAGGTGCCCACTGGGTAACGCTAAATGAGTAACTATTCCGGCATCTTCTATGGCGAAGAACGAAAAGTTCAGTGCCTGCCGTTATGTAAAAAAAAAAAGAACATTCTGGGATGCTGAACTGAAAGTCTTATTTATTTTTATGCCATTTGAATGGTTTCTAAATATTTATATAAAACAAATTGTGCCGCTTAGAACGGAAAGTAAAAGATTAAAGCCATTGTGAAGCTCCGTTGTTATAAAGTGAAAACGCGTGAATAATTCCCTCAGCATTTCAGGGTTTAAAACTGGAATTTGACAGAATTTCTGTAAAATAATTTTTTGCTTACTTTTTAAAACTATTCATATGCTCTATTCTTTTATTAGAGTTTTAAAATTTGTTTAATTACATAAGTTTAAATTTAATTTGTTTTCAATATTTTTATCGATGATAATTAAAATTATGTATCTATTGCATAGGATATACAGAATAATGCGTGAAATTTGTGAATACTTCGATAAAACATCCTTCACCATGAAATGAAAAATAAAATTTTGAATAGAATTTTAAGAATTATTTGAATTTTTTGACAAAAGTAGAATTTTTTTCTTCTTTTTAGTTTAATTGGGAAGCATAGTAATTTAAATTTTTATTTAATTTTGTTATCTATTTATTCTATCTATCTATTAAAATCAGAGCTTATTTCAACTTTTTTTTTCAAAAACAGAATTTTTTTCTCTTTATTCAAATTTGAATAGTTCTTTAAACTTATGTTCTACTTACTAATACTGTTTATTAACAAATTCTTACTGATTTATTTGAAAATCACAACAGAAAAAAGCTATTTAACATAATATTCGACTTATGTTGATGAAAATATATATTTGGAATTTAAAACTCACCCTCAAATCAGTGATATTCAGTTTTTGGACAGTTTGACCTGGTAAAATATTCGACTCTCTTGAGTTAAAGCAGGGCCCGATGTTATGGCAGATGAGATGCTCCGAAGAAAATGAATAATCTCAGTTCACGGTATTTAACGGATGATTCAAGGTGAATCATCTTGAAACTTAGTCTGGTTTTCGCGAAACGTAAAACAAATAAACATCTGCTGAAATGTGAACAATACTCGTTGTTTTCAACATCAAATCAAAAACAAAAATGACCATCAAATATATCTTGCTGAAATTTCCATTAGAAGGCACTGCGATAGACGGGGTGACAGGTTCTTTCTCTGAAATTAGAGTCTCAGTTCCTCTAAACAAATAACGCACAAGCGTTTAATCAAAATAGGAGGACACAGGTTCCTACTCCGAAATTATTAAAATATCTCAGCTCCTATAATCGAATAGTTGTTGTTGTTAATTTACGTCGCACTAGAGCTGCACAATGGGCTATTGGCGGCGGTCTGGGAAACATACCGGAGGATGATCCGAAGACGTGCCATCACAATTTTGATCCTCTGCGGAGGGGATGACACCCCCGCTTCGGTAGCCCGACGACCTGCGCGCGAAGTCGAGCACTTTACGGTAGCACAGTTTAACGAGGACCAATACCGCACACCATCGGTCCCTACGCAGACTGATCCAAGTGGTCACCCACCCGCACACTGACCGCAGCCAGTGATGCTTGACTTCGGTGATCTGCTGGGAACCGTGTCTTAACGATCAGTCCACTGCGGGACTATAATCGAATAGAGTACCAGCGCTGAATTGAAAATGGGAGGTCGTAAACAGGAGGATGTAGCAGATTCATACCCCGAAATTATCAACGATTCTTAGTTCCTATAAATGAATAATGTGAAAGTAATGAATCAAAATATGAGTATTTTTAAACTATTAAAGAATCTCAGTTCCTATAAGCGAATAGCGTACAAGACTTGAATTAAAATAGGAGATCGTAAGCCAGAGGATGTAACAGATTCGTAATCTGAATTTATGAATCTCAGTTCTTCTAAACGAATCACGTACAAGCGTTGAATCAAAATAGGAGAAGTACTCAGAAATCATTTAACAATCCGAGCTCCAATAATCGAATAAAGTATAAACGCTGGTGATCACAAATTAGCACTCCTAAATTATCAAGAGTCTATAATCGAATAACGAACGAATGTTGAATTAAAATAGAAGTTCGTAAACCAGAGGAGGTCACAGGTTCGTACTTCTTAAATTTCAAAGAGTCTATATCCCAATAAACAAAAGCAAACATTACTTATGGAATACCGATCGTATTGCATCGTAGGTACCATAGAATACTGAGTCTCAGTTACTTCCAGTTTCTACTTTCGTCAATTTAAAATATGCTGCTCATCCTAATACTTAGTTTCTATTTAACGTAACATGAAACAAATCAACACCTGCTAAAATATAAACATGGTAAAAATGCCTAGAGAAAGGAATTAATTTCCTTTTTTCCCTATCTAAAATTATGTGTTATTCCCTTTTTTTCGATCTTACTTCCCATTATTCTTCGTTTCCTTCGTTCACGCACCCTTTTCGTCACGCGAAGTGTGAATCAGTGTCAGAAAATATTTTCGGATTCATTCGTTTTTGGCGACAACGAATTTTCTCGGGTTGGCGAAAAACGCTTCTACTTCCAGAAACAAGATGATAGAGAATTGTTTGTTTACAAATTTCCTCTGAGGATAGACATTACTTTACTCCATCTTACCTTAGACTCGCCAAGGAGTAATGTATATGTGCAACGATGAATATGCATCGTGGGATGGGTGGCTGGATGTGTGGACCGAGTCCATTTTTCTTCTCTATCGATGGGTACAGGGGAAAACGTTGGCTTCCGCTTTTCGAGTCGTCTGCGTGTGGTTTTGGGTGTACGATGGAAGGTTATTAATGGCTTGGGAGAACTGTTTCTGTCACAAACGCCGTTTGGCGGTATTCAGAGTAACTGTGAGAAAATTTATTTTCTTCTCACATTTCTCTTATTCAGATTGTTAGAAGGTATTTTAAAGATAGTATTGAGGCAGATGCAGTTTAGATATTCGCAGAAATGTTCATCGTTACTTAACACTTTATTCAGCCTCATACAGTATCTTTAAGATTTATTATACTCGCTGTTCTCCCTTTCTTTATAACAGTATAAGGTTATCCTGGCGAATATTATCTGAGAATAGTGCTTGTGAAATGCTTTAAATTATTTCCTCTAAATATGTTTTCCTAACATACATGCATTGGGACTGACGAGACTTAAAATAGTTTTGATTGATAGTTAATGTAGCATTAGAGATAGGCCGATGGGTTAGTAGCAACAGTAGTAGTAAATTCAAAAGGATGATCTTAAGACAGTACTGGTACATGCATATAGTACACAACAATAATCTTGAGAAGCGAGTAGATAGTAATAACTGTTCAACCGCGTAAGCGTGTGTGTACTTTACCGATTCGGAAACGTCAAGATAGATTACATTACAGTGTATTCCGAAGCACTAACCCTCCACCGACGGATGTGCAATTCGAAAAAACACACTAACTCGGAAAATTGAACTCCATTCGTAAGAGACAATAGACTCCATCCGCTATTTGGACAGAGTTGAATAAGCTTGAGTAAGCACAATATTCCAGAGGTAAGAGATCCAATAATTCAAATATTAGTGATGTAACGAAACCTTCACCAGCAAATTTTCTTTTAAACTCCGCATTAAGCTTGGGGTATAAACTTTTTGAGAATTCTTTATTTCAATCATTAGCCACTCAAAAAACGTGTATTTAATCGTACAAATTCAAGCGCAAACAATAGAGCTCAACTGTAGCGTAATACCAACTACATACTTATGTTTAAAGATTTAAAATTACAAGCTACTCCATTAGTTTCTACGAATCTTAGAAAGTAACTTTAGCAATTCTGATTTCTGGCTAGGTCCTTAACTTTTACAAAATTCAATTAAAAGTAATTTATCGGGACTCCTTGATAAGATAAGCCTTAATAGAGGTTGGAATGGCCTATAAATTATGGCTCTGATTACGATGCAGAATGTAACTGGCTCACAGACAAAAATATGTGTAGAATTCCAGTGCTTAAAAGTGAGTAGTTTAAGTATTTTGCAGTTCAATAAGCAAACAAAATTAATTAATTTATGAAATGATCGCTAAAATTTATTACATGCCTTTTTAATAATATTACGAGCCTATGACCAAAATAGGTTGTAGGTTCGATTATTGAAATTACTAAAATATATCTCAGAGCTTGCCAAAAAATGTTATACGAACATTTAATTGAAAAAAGACCAATGTGACAACTAATTTATTCTGTAATTTTGAGCCTTTTTAAAGGCTGATTAGTTTACCACTGTGAAACATTAAGAAATGAAAGTACCCAGCACGCTATATCCACAATTTACTTAAAATTTTAATTCCCAGGATCTCGTTAATTTATTTATTTATAAATTAAATTATGTACTTAATACAAAAAAAGTCTAATAAACTCTTGAAAAATAGAAGTACTTAATTATAAACGGACATAATTACATAACTAAATTAGAATTTTCTGTTGTTGTTGTTGTTAATTTACGTCGCACTAGAGCTGCACAATGGGCTATTGGCGACGGTCTGGGAAACTTCCCGGAGGATGATCCGAGGACATGCCATCACAATTTTGATCCTCTTCGGAGGGGATGGCACCCCAGCTTCGGTAGCCCGACGACCTGAGCGCGAAGTCGAGCACTTTACGGTAGCACAGTTTAACGAGGACCAATACCGCACACCCTCAGTCCCCACGCAGACTGATCCAAGTGGTCACCCACCCACGCACTGACCGTAGCCAGTGATGCTTGACTTCGGTGATCTGCTGGGAACCGTGTCTTAACGATCAGTCCACTGCGGGACGGTAGGTAGGTACTTTATTTACGTCGCACTAGAGCTGCACAATGGGCTATTGGTTGTGGTCTGGGAAACATCCCCGAGGATGATCCGAAAACATGCTATTGCAATTTTGATCTTCTATATAGAGGATAGCTTCCCTGTATTGGTAGCCTGACGACCTGCGTGCGAAGTCGAGCACTTCACGGTAGAACAGTTTAATTAGGACCGAAACCGTGCAAATTTGGTCACTACGCAGGCTAATCAAAGTAGTCACCCACCCGCTTACTGACCACAGCTTGATTTCGGTGTTCTACTGGGAGCCATGTCTTTACGATCAGTTCACTGCGGGCAGAAAGAAATGGATTAATTTCCCAAGCCGAAAAGAAATATGCGGTTTTTACAAAACATTTCTACAAAATGTTTAATATTGTAATTTTAAAATACGTAAAAAAATAATCCCAGGCTGATTCAACATTTTCTAATGAGAAATGAAATTAATTTCATCAATTTGAACGAAAAACTACATAAAAACGTGAATATTTGAGAGTGAAGATGAGAAAATATTAGAATCTACCAATTTATATGTTGCCTTAGACATGACCACAGTTCAAATTGGGATGCCAAAAAAAAAAAAAAAACCTGGAACATTTGAATCAAGGGTGAGTTTAAATATTTATTTTTACGCACGATACTAGATACAAAATATGCTTCTTATTATTTGACATTAATATTATTGTTGTTTTTCATTAATATTATGCTTGTATTATAGTATATTATTGCAGAAAATTCCTCTAGAAAAAATCTAATAAAAAAATAAAATATGGTTTGTTGTAACTGTGCTCAGTCAAGCAAAATAAATCTAAGACAAATCCTTCGTATGTTTAACTATAAAAGAATAATTTAATTATCATTTAATTAATAGTAAAAAAAGCGTTAAACTTCACAAATGTATGTATTTTGCAGATATTAAACAAATTAAATTTTCCATTTGTAAGTAAATTTGCAACTTAACTAAAATATTATTTCCACCACTATTTAAGCCAATGATTAAACAAATAAACTTCAGTTGAAATACGTTATATTTGAATTTAGAATAATCATGATTTCACTTAACTTATGTCAATCGCAATTGATAAATTTCAAATTCTTGTTCAAGTGCTTTTACTTTGTGATTGCACAATAAAATCTCAAAAAGGTTGCTCTGGTAAAAGCGAACATTTTTATTTATTTTTAAAGTACATTATTATAAATGTAAAAAGAACAAGAGATTCTTCTTCTTTTTACATGAAATCAAGTATTCTTCGAGATGAAAATTCAAAAAGTCACTTCTCTAGAACTATTTCACCAATTCTGTCCAAATTTGGTCTTTTAAATTTCATTTCTGAAAATGGTGTACAATTGGTATACCTTATAACTCGAATCTTCTATGCATTTTTAAATTAAATAACACAAAATAGTAATGTTAATAAAAATGCATTGTTACTTTTTTCATGTTCTAATATACTATTTTCACAAGGGCAAAATGTTTCTTGGAAATTTTATTTGATTCATAACGAAAGGTTTCTTTACGGAGCCAAAATTATTTTTATTTTATAACCAGTATTGAATAACAGACCCAATTATGAGTACACGACCATTAACGAACGACTCCTGGATCTAGCCTTGGAACAAACTAAGCCTTCGTAGAGGACTTTTGATAAAACTATTCCGCATTTACTCTACATGGAGAGGAAAACCATGAAAACCTACGGTTAACCCAATTAAAAAGAGATTCTAATCTATGATCCGAATACCAGTAAGAATATTTAACTCAACACTGTTGCTGGTGTGAGCCGGGATTGGGATTTGCATCGACTTGCCAACGCTGGGATTCAAACCCAGGTTATCTCACTGGAAACGAACACTCTACCCCATGAGTCACCGGTCTCAGCCATAATTACTTTATTTTATGACCCACATTTAACAGTTGACTTAATTCTGAGTTTACGACTGTCAATGTTCAACTCTGTAGTCTTGTAATTATGAACCACATCCGGAAGACAAGGAAACTCCTGAATTTTGGAACTTTGGGACAAACTTAGCCTTCGTGAAGGACTTTTGATAAAACTATCTCGAATTTGCTTTACAATTGGAGGAAAAATCGTGAAAACATCCTACGGTTAGCCCGATGACAAGAAGATTCTAATCTATGATCCATATGCCAATGAGAATATGCCAATGAGCGCGGAGCAGAATTCGTATCAACTAGCCAAACCTGGTATTCAAATCCATGTCATCTCAAAAGGAGGTGAGCTCTCTATCCCATAAGACACCGGTCTCGGCCATAATTATTTTATAACCGACGTTGAACAGCCGACCCAATTCGGATTTCACTTCTAACAATGTTCAACTATGTAGCCTTGTAATTATGAACCCAATCCAGAAGACAAGGGGACTCCTGAATCAAGCTCGTGGAGAACTTTTGATAAAACTATCCCACATTTACGTTACATGGTGAGGGAAACCACGGAAACATCTCCTGGTTAATCCGACGACAAAGGGATTCTTTCCCAGAGAATATTTTTGCGTCAGAACTGTGGCTGGTGCAAGACAGGAGCAGGATTCGTATCAACCAGCCATCGCTGGGATTCGAACCTTTAACCTCATTAGGAAGTGAATGCTCGATTCCCCGAATCTTCTGGCATTAACTATCCTAACTGTACTTTTCAGAATGTTGCTACACCTCATGTTCTTACAGTCAAGAATCTAATACTACCGAGGAAAAAAATTATATTTATTAAAAGAATACAACTGGATTTAGTGACCGATTTTTCGATGACTATATTTGTATTTGATTTAATAAGTTTAAATACAGTATGCGAAAATAAGTTAGCATATTTAAGTTTAGCTGTTCAAGCCATTAAGATTTCATCTCAGAGCAAGACCATCTCTGACCATTACTGCAAAAGGTTATGAAAATGTTCCATTATTTTTTTATTTATTATTATTATAATTTTTTCCTCCATTATCTTTTATCGTAAAGTAATAAGTTATGTTTAATTTTTAACCTTATGCAATTTTTCAGTCTAAAAGTCTAAAAAATCTAAATTTAAAAAAAAATTATACTTCACGTAAAAGCAAACATTTTGTGGATTATCTATTTTTTTTTTTTTGTTGTTGTCTTTTTTCGATAAACAGAAAAACTAAAAGTAAAAAAAAAAAAAAGAAAAAAAAAGCACTTAGAGCAAATAAATAAGCTTAAGTACGAAAACTTATTATTAATTCATAATTAATTACTACTGAAATTTATTCGAAATTGATTACTCTATTCAATCTTTCTACATTTATAGAGAAGAAAAGCACTGAAGCAAAATTTTCGTGAAAACACTTTTCCTTTCAAATTATTTAAACGCCAATTCTTAACTGTACTTGTTCATCAATACCGACTATATTTATTTATTTTTTTTTTACATTTTTACACTAAAAGACTGATTATCCTAAACTTCAGATCTCAGTCAACCATTTTGATTGATGATTATCAGAACTAGATTAATGGTTACAATTTTTCTTTTCCTTTCCCGCTCCGTTGAATCGGCTTCTTTTGATTTATAAAATTTCTTTTACCCCGCACCAAATCTTTCCTAACAGTTCAAAGTGTCTAAAAACTAACATTATATTTAAAAAAAATTGCTGACACCATTTTAGAAGACTAATTATCAGAGAGGGTGGATGATCAAACATTTATGGTAATTCATTACTAACCTATGAGGATTTGATAATTTATTTAAATGAACTCTACTTTTTCTCCATCTTCGAGGAAAATATTTTCTGGCGGGCAGCATAATCGATTTCTGTGAGTGGTGTTAAAATAAAGAGCAAAAAGTAACAATGCATTTTAAATCAAGATATTTGATATATGTTACTTATTTATATGTTTAGAAAATATTGAAATTTAAGCTATGTTTTTTTTTCTTTTGTGGGGGAAAAAACAGAAAATAATTTATGAACTTAGTGGAAGAATTTTCTAAATTACAATTATGAAAAAAAATGAGAAATTATTAAAAAAAAAGTATTATAATTATGATAAATTTTTTTGAGTGATGCAAACGACAAAAAAGTAACAATGTATTTTTACTCAATATATTTAATACATATTATTTATTTATATATTTAGAAAATATTAAAATGTCAGTCAGCGTATAAATTTTAAAGTAAATGTACTCAAATTCCATTTCGATCTTTCAAAAAGGACTCAATAAAACAAATTCAATTTTCACGTTTCGAAAAGCTGGGAGGTAATTATGGATAACTTTTATATGAAAATGTTTATATTTTGAATATTTTTTCTTTATGTGGTACATGAGCTATGCATGTCGTTTATTTATTTATTTTTTTTGAAGAAAAAACGTCAACATTTTGAGCCCAAACCTTAATCTAACGCATAAACCAAATAACGCATAAAATTTGTGGAGAATTGTTTAAATGGAGTTATGTAAGAATCATACGAAAAAGGTATTGAACCATAACGCATTATTATGTTACAGGGTTCGTGCACTGTGTATTCTTAATTGTTATTAGTAATTAATGTTATTAATATATTTCATTAATTATTCGTACTTGAATTACTCGTCTGCTGCAATTTATTATAATTTCATGTATTTAAAATATAATTTTTCTAACATAATAGAGAGCTCCTTATTTTGAGAAACATTGATAAAATAATTTTCCTGTTTGCTATATTCATTTTTCAAGTTTTTAGTAAACACCATAATAAGTATGGTTTCAGCGGATAATAACTAACGCAAAAATACATAATATACACCCTACATTAAAATCGTTTTTATTTTATTTTAGAAAATAATAAGCAAAAAATGAAAAATGAAAATTGATGTATTCTACAATATATAAACGTTACAAACTGCTTATTGTCACTTTACTTCAAAACTGATTTTATTTCTAAGGCTATTAGCTTAAAAAAACATAAATTCAAATGCACATCAAAGACGAAAAGCATAAAAAGCCTAAATTTTAAACCGAATATTTTGTTTTTAAAGTAAAGGATCAAATGTTGAATTGATGCAATTTAGGGAGGAAAGTGTTTGCTTTTCCTAAAAACAAACTGATTATCGAAAATTTTTAAATAATTTCTAAAAACAGGATCTCATAAATTGCTAATCTGTTATTTCCGTTAAAATTATAGAATAAATTCTAACCAATAAAGTTACATTTTAAGAACTCTTTGAATGATTTTAAAAAAAATGAGTAAAATATTTAGAATTGTCTCAAAATATCTAATAATTCAACTAGTTTATATTAAAATAATATATCCCTTTGGTAACTGTATTTCAAAGAAAATCCTAATAAGTTAATAGATTAAACTTTTCAACTTCGTTATCCTTTAGACCATTTTTAATGCTTTCGCGCTTTCTTACAATACAACATACACTCATCAAGTTAAAGTTACGTTACTTCGTGTACTACCTGAATGAATTGATTTCTTTGCCCGCAGGGAAAAGTAGTAGAAGTACTCGAATATGGAATTTATTTGTATGAATTATAATGAAAAACCATATGCTCTGAGAGAGTTTTTCTGAGAGAAATTTATTTTCTGTTATATTAAATACATAATAGTTTTATGACTTAATCATAGTTGAATTAATTCACAATTATTAAAGGCAGATAAATAAAGTTTCATTACTTTACTTTTGATCTAAATGAATTTATTTGTTAATTCAAAGACTCAAATACTTGATTTTAGTGTTTTTCTTGTTAAATAACAAAAATCACTTATTTCAAAAGATTTATCATTCATTCTTAATGTGCTATGTCTTAAAGAGTGAATAATTTTATGACTCAGTCTATGTTCAAGCAATTTAAATTCACTCAAAAGATTTCAGTGAAGCTTTGTTATTTCCAATATATTAATGAAGGAAATGATTTGTTTGCCCAGGTAGAGAAATGCAAAAAAGAAGAAAAAAACATCGCGTATGTTAATTTTGACCCTATAAACAAGATTCCATGTTCGAAAAAACAATTTTTTATTATAAAGTCTGTAATGTTCAATATATAATAATTGTATGGTTTGATTGAAATTGAATAAAAATTTATTTGGTGGAAAATATTGATATCATATAATCAAAATATTTTTGAAATCATTCACTTAAATCATGGATATGTATCATATTTTTATCATCTTATCTTCACAATCAGAATTAATAAATCAAAAATGTTTTGAGTAATTATATTTCTTTTAATTAAAAGCTAACTAATCCTAAATTAAAATCTCTGGAATGAAATCAATATGTCTTGAACTATTAAGACGCATAAAAATGCTTAGGATTTTACTGAATTTAATTTAGCAATTAGCTATTATTTCAACCAAGTAGCATGATTCTGAAACAAATATTATGCATATTCATTCCCTCAATAACACTGTAAATGTCAATTTTTTTGTGTCCAAGGAAATTTCTTAGTTATATTGTTTACTATTTATAAAAAATATTGAAATTTTTGATCCAATAACATTGTAAATGTCAATTGTTTTGTGTCCAAGGAAATTTCTTAATTATGTTGCTAACTATTTATAAAAAATATTAAATTTTTGATCATTTCTTACAGTTATATTGCATTAAATTATACCAAACATAAATGTCAAGTTTTGATCCTTTTGAAATATTACTTTAACTTTAGTCATTATATTACTTTGAAAAGTAGAAAATAGCAGCAAATAAGAGTACAAAGCGTCTTAATAAGAAGTTCTACTCTTCAAACTTCAGCAAAAATTTCAAAGAAAAAGAAAAAAGACATAAGAAATATTTTCATTGATAATTTTTATTCATATCTCCTAGTTTATCTCCATTATCAACAAAAATAGCAAATGTATCGGTTGCTTTTTTAATGTATGCTATATTATTAAAACGGAAATGGTTATACTAAAATAAAAATTCTCATTCCTTAATTAAATTGCGCATTATTGCAAAAGCTCAATTTGTTTAAAAGTTATAAAGAGTGCGTTCCGATTCTATTAAAATAGTTCTTAATCAAAACTAACCACCATGTTTAATAATCGATAACCAGTTCAATTTATAGCTAATACTTTATTTTGTACGATTTATAATCTAAACAACTGTGGCGTTTATAAGTCAATATGTACTATAGTAGTTATATTATCAAAATTTCGGAAAGATTTGCCAGTGTTGGTATTAAAGGTGAGTGAAGTGTGAATTTCTTTCATGTTTTAAAGAGCGCTTAATTCATTTGTGTCTAGTATCAGTTTTTTTATTTATAATTTTGATAGTACTATGGTTTCATAATTAGAAATTATTTTAAGGGAAAAAGTCTAGTATAATACATAAATGGTATAAAGATTCATTCTTATACCTGAAGTCATAGCAAAAAGCTTCTTTACAGCTAATTGGTGGCTATCAGATAAAAGTTATTCATTTGTAAAGAAATAAATATGTACTGCCATTACTTTCAAAAAAATAATTTTCATATACAGATTACTTTTAGTCATTAACGAGTTGATTTGAACCAATGAGTCGTACTCAATCTTCGAAGAGTTCTTAAAAATTTTTAACTATTTCTATAGTATTTTTGAAGGAAAAAAAATTCAATAGTATTTTTGAAAAAAATTCTATGCAAAAACAAACCTATAAAAACTAACAAAATATTTCGAGTTTAAATTTATATTTTTAGGCTTAAAGGAGGAATTATTCATTAGTTTTGGCTCATAAAATTATTTAGAAATTTCGCCTCTATTTTTAAACGCAGCCTAATAAAAAGATTCTTTATGAGATAATTTCTCTTTCCAAAAAAGAAAAGAAGAACTACATTAATTCAGGAATAAAGAACTTTAGTCAGAATACTTGTCGATGTAATTAATCAAATAATAATGTTAGTTAACTTTAGTCAAATTGTGCTTCAAAAAATAACTAACAACAAAAAGATCTCAAACTTACCCATCCTTTCTAATATTCTTCAGTGAAAAGAAAGAAAAATGTAAAGAAGAAAAGATGTTCAATCTATTGTTTTCACTTCGTCTGCATTGATATCAGATGTTCAGTTCACAACCAAAGAATCGCTACACTTTATTGTTCGCCAAAACAACAAAAAATTGAATTGTACCTGAAGCAAAATATCAAAACAATTTATGATCCCGCCGTCTCTGAGGAGAACGGACGGAGATCGTTTGATTTCTCTTAGTTTTCCTTCCACTGCAAGCGACTTTTCCTTGTGATCGTTTGGTTTGTGGATTTGCGATGGGAAGCCACCTACCCTGGGGCTAGAAATTCTACTCTTCAACTCGAGCTTCCTTTAACTTCGAAGGCTGCTTCGAGACTGAGAATATCGTCTGCCATTGCAGCCGGCTCCACAAGGTTCCATTTACTGGAGGTCCGAGTTGTTCTTCTTGAAAGGGGCGGAGTTGCTCGTTCGATCGACTCGTAATAGATGGCGCTCACTACCTGCTGTACCTTTCCCTCTACCCTATCTTTACAAGTAGAAATAAGGTGATTTGAAGTAGGTGGCAGTAGTGCGGGATGTGAAAAGATGCGGAAGATCTTTTTGGGATGGATGTTCAGAAGTTTCGGTTTCAGCGGAGAAAAGAAGATCACAAAATTCGATCAAAGATGAAAAGATTTTTATTTTAAATTCTCCTCTAATATTTTTTTTTTCTAAATAAGTATTGATGTTCATATTTAACTCACTAACAATTTCGTGCGTAGTATTCCGAATACTATACTTTCTCGCACAGCAAACTAATTTTGCTTTCACTTTACAAAAGGAAGGAGAGAAATATTCCTAAATACTTGAGTGTTTGATAGTGCGCAGTAGGGACTTTACTAATTCCGATTACAGTTAAAATTCTTAGATTTTTTTTTTCAATATCTAATTTTCAAAATATCGAATTTTCAAATTAAATAAATAATTTGTAAATTACCTACCCTCGTTTTAATAATGTTCATCCAAAATACTTTCACGTTTAACTCTCTGACGCTTTTTCTTCTGGAAAAAAAACTACTTTATTGATGTTGTATTTAGGAAAATTGGTATCATTTCCATGCTTGAAAAATATCTAGATAAATAATACTTATTCAAACTATAATAAACATTTTTATAAAAATATTGTTTTCTTATTCGAATTTTTAACATATATAATTTAATTTCAATAACTTTAATTTTAAAAAGTAAAAGTGTTCACATTTATTTCAAACTTTTAACGGTTTCTTCGTAGAAAAGGCAATTCGACCTCAATACGTATCCACATTCCAAAGCAATTTCTATACTAGATCGATAGTAGTTCCTATAGATTTCTATACTAGTTCTGAATACAGTTAACATTTTTAAAATTTTATTCAATATCTAATTTTTAAATATCTAATTATCTAATTGTTATCGAAACTCGTTTTAATAATGTTCATCTAATAAACTTTCACATTTAACTCTCTGACGCTTTTCCACTTTGAAAAAGTACTACTTTATTGATGCTGTATTTAGGAAAATTAGTATGACTTCCATGTTTGAGAAAGATCTAAATAAATAATACTTATTCAAACTATAATAAGCATTTTGTATAAAAAATATTGTTTTTAATTCGAATTTTTAACTTATATACTTTAGTTTTAATAAATTTAATTTTCGAATGTACGTACCCGCATTCCAAAGCAATTCTATTGCATTATTAAAAATTTAATGATCTCAGATTTTTGGCTATTTAAGAAATCGTTGGGAAAGTAAAAATATTTCAAAATATATACAAAAAATTTTTTTTTTGGAGAAAATATTACTTTAACTGAGATTAAACTTTTTTACGCGGTTTTTTATTAATTTTTCTCTTATAAATTGCTGTTAATCACATTTAATATAACCATCTAGAGAGCTTGCATGAAAAAAATTTATTCTGACCTCTTTACGAGCTGTTCCCAAATTGTGATTTGCGGAACAATAAGGTTCCGTGGAAGGGTCAAAAGGGTTTCGAGACTTTCTAACCAGTTAAGATTTTCGAAACCTGTGTTTAAATTTGTATCTGATTTTGACAAATTGTTTAATTGATATATTCGCTATTTTTATGAAGTTAATTAAAATGCTTGTGAAGAAATAAAAACAAAATTAAAACAATATATAGTATCAATAATGAGAAGGACACGCTTATGAAAATTTGCATTAATATTTTGCATGGAATAAAAATAACCAAATTCTTCAGCGAAAAAATATGTCTCTCTAATACGCATTTCCAACGTTTATTTCGGTCCTTTTTCGTCTTTATTTTAAGGAGAACCAAATCTCATCCGTGTATCCAATTTAAACATACACTAAAATCGAATTAGAAGACTGCATGCCGCTTCAGACCTTATAATTTAATTGTCTGACATAATAGTATTGATAAAACGATACGATGAAAACATTTTCCTTTTTTCATTCATTCTTTAAATATTTTCAAAATAATTAATAAAATTTCAAGCATTACAATTTTTTTATTTATTTATAAATTTATTTATCAAGTCACTAGGCTTCATCAAATGATGATTGATCATCGAGGATTCCATAGGCGAAAAAAATAGGAACCACTGCCCCATACTTTCATACAAAAAACTATTTTCGCTAACGCTATTTCAAATAGAATGAGGGAATTAGGAATAAATATTTTATTAGGTATTTGAAAAAAAAATACTTAAATTATAAATATTTGAAATATATTTAACATTTGAAGATATAATATTTTTTGTGATATTTTTTAAATTCCTGTTTTAATTATTTTTTTCCAAAAGATGTTTTAAGATTTAAGAGAAATGTCCATATTTTAACAAACCCTCAAGACACTTTTTGCAAAAAAAAAGGTATTTCGATCTCTATATTTCCTCTCACAACAGACTAATACTGCTTACGTTATTTAAAATAGAACGGGTGAATTGGAGATAAATATTATCCAATATCTAGGCACTTGAAAAAGCGTTTTGAAGGTAATAATAACTCAAAATATATTTAGCATTTTAAGAGAAAATACTTTTAAAAGTTTTTTTTTTCTTCAAATTATCAATGCTTGTTTCAGTATTTTTTTACTAAAAAAGTATTTATCTTTCATTTTAATTTAATCTTCTAAGTAACCTGCTCGTGAAAATAAATGCTTTGACCATTATGTTTTCCGGCACAGTAAACTAATTTTGCTTTTGTATTATAAATGGAAAAGGAAAGCAGAGTAGAAATAATTAACTATTTGATAAATATCTTGAAGGCTAACACTAATTCAAGTTATTCTAAACCTCTTTTTTTTCGTTTTTGAGAAAATGGTGTTCAGTAAAGTTTTCAAGAATAAGTTGATAAATTTTTTGCTGCATTTATACAAATACTTAATCTTATATGATTTGGATATGGAGACTTTAAATTTAAAATTAGTTTTGCTACTCCAAAAGCTACAGATTTTGCAAATGGCATATTTTGTCTATTTTTTGTCGAAATAAGCTAATTTAAAAACGTTGCATTTAACAGGAGGTTGGGTAAATGTAGGGAAAGTCTTCTAGGGTAGTTAGGGTACATCATCAAGATTAAAACTGCTTAACAGCCCATGTCGGGAAATGTAGTAGCAAGCAGATAAAGAGGTTTCTCTATTATGACCAGTTCAAAAATCACATGAAGTTCGTAATAGGGAACCGCCTTTAGCGGCGTATGACGATATTTCCTGGCATGGGTTTCTATGCATTTTTAATCCTGATAATATGCCCAAATTCCCCTAGAAGTTTGCTGAAATGTTCAATCAACGCCCTATTATATATAACGCTTTTAAGCTTGTATATTTCAACAGAAAATAGACCAGTAAAAAATAAATCAATTGAAGATTTGAAAACAGCGTTATGTAAATATCTAAGTTTCTTTAAAAATCTCATTTAACAGAGAAGGAAAAATCTGTAATTTATATGTAATCTCTATTATTTATGTTAAGGTTTCTACAATGGTGTCACGGTGTGTTTAAATTATATTATTTTATCTACTGGTATCATCGATTTTATCTATACGCATGCATACAAGTTGTATTATTTTTTTACAGTGCCAGCTGTCACTATAGATTTCATCATCACTACGTTGACGCAAAAATTTTATACACTTTTAATATTATCACTCACTAACTAGAACATTTACAATTTATTAGTTTTTGAAACTGCAACCAAAAGGACAAATTTGCCGATAAAAGAAACTTTATCTCTTAGATGAAATCTGATTAATGATTAAAAGGATTAAGGGAAGTCAGTATGGCATATATTAATAACGCTAAAACTGATCTTTTTCGATGTACCTTTTTCTAAGAATCTGCTTATGATATCGCTTTAAAAGTTTTGGGGATATTTGAAATCATATCAGTTGTATGCTGTGATAATGTTTTAAAGTTAGCAGGAATGCTTTTCGAGTTATAAAAATTTTTTGATGAAACTTTCCAAGAAAATAAAATTTTTAACACATACTTTTTTTTAACAATTTTCTGCCAAATAAGTGTATTAACAATTATCACAGTGTAGACATGAATATGCAAATATTCTGTAAAGAAATCGTAGCAGTATGTTTCTTAGATGCTGAGAAAAAGAGTATCGAGAAAGGTCTGGTTTAATATTGGTTTATGCCCTACCGACTCTATTTAATTAGAGTGAATTTAGAGTATTTGTGCCAAAACTTTCATGGTATTGTAATCGTTTTTAGCACGAACGTTTTAAATAATCTTCATGTATTTAATTTTATTAATGAGGCATTTATACATAATGGTTTTACTAAATTATTCCCTTTTGAAGTGTTTATTTGCATTTATAAGTTTAATTTAAGCACTTTCTATTGTTTATCTCTAAGTTTTATTTCCTTAAGCAGAAAAAGTAAAACTTCGAAAGTTAAACAGACATAAATATTACTTCAAAATAAGAAAATGAAGAACGGAGGCAACGACGAAAATTATAAGACAGCGTATTATTTTTATTTGCGTAAGTAGTTCTGTCTAGTTATATAAAAATATTAGAATTCTCCGTAAAAAGTAAAAATCAGACTTTCTCTATATGTTTCAATCTCTATTAGCTTTACGATATTTTACAAAATAAAACTCTCTGATTTGAGATACAGGTTCATATTTTTTCCAAACTAATAAAAAACTAGTTGTCATCGGGGACCAGTTGGTTTACCTTTTTAAATGAGTAGTATTTCAAGTACTTCGAGATTTAAAATCGTGCAATCAAAAATCAAAACATATCAAAATCAAACATATTAAAATCAAAATATTTAAGTATAATAAATTCATATTGCTCTATAGAGAATGGCTTTAATTTTTGTCTGTTACATTTTTGAATAGTATTGTAGGCATCGTGTTGAATTTTTATTAAAATATTTAGAACAGTGCATATAAATATTAAAAAAATCCAAATATGCTAATTATCTCAGGGCCACCTTAGATAATAAATCAAATTAGCAGCTTTGTTAAAATCATACTGTGCACGCATTTACTCTTATTAATTATACAAGCAAATGAATTTCTTTTGCAAGGATTTTATTTTGTTAATATATAACTGTAAACTCTGGAGATATAAAACAATAAACTCTGAATTTAAAGCAAAAAATAATTGTTAAACTAATAACTTTCTTTTTTTAAATGACGGTCACTTGGGGTTTGTCCCATTGGCCACAGAAATGCCAGAACTGCTACTCTCTTCTCGTTTCCCACTAGGCACCTGTGGTGAAGCCACGGCTGTGGAGCAGCGTCGCCCACGTTACACAACTACAAACCCGTTTATAGGGCAGGTCAGATTCACACAAAGAGGAAAGGACATAGAAGACAGAGAGAGAAAGAAACCTCCATGCCCTGAGCAGGATTCGAACTCGCGGCCAATGGCACCGCAGTCAGACACGCTAACCACTTGGCCACCTGGTCGGCTTAAACTAATAACTAAATGGGATAATTTGACTCAAGAGTACAAATCGTAATGTAGGCTACTAAAATTGAGATGCGCATCGATGACGCAATGATCAGATGACATACGTATCTGATCATTAGATCAAAGGTAATTGAAAAGTCTTTTTTGAACTTTTTTTGATTACTGTGCATACTTTGTGCATGCATACAAATTTGCAATGCGAGTAATTATTTGATTTTAAGTCTTGAGAATCTTAAATAAATCTGAAAATTGTCATAAATTTGTCAATTAAAATTTGTCAGTTTTTAAACTTACAACCGAGAACATATGTTCATAGATTAAAAAAATATATTGCAGAAACCTGATTGTATATTAGAAGGATTAATTAATTTTGAAATATTTTTACAAAACTTAGCGATAAAATTATTTCTGACGTTTTCTTTGTTTGAACTTTCCAAATAATCCTTGCATATGCTCTTCCCTTTTGCAATGCATCCTTTATACATAAATTATTTTCAACTAAATTCCACTCCTTTTACTTCAGTATAAATTCAATGTTAAGGATTTTATACTATTTATTTATAAGAGGATTGGCTATTTTTTTTCCAAGTAAAAAAAATTAAACTTTCTTCGCAGTCTATAAGCAAATATAAATAATACTTCTTTGAAATGAGAAAGAAAGAACATGAAAGGAGACAATATCGAAAGTTATGAGAAAAGTATGTTTTTATCTGCGTAACTAGTTTTGTCTTATAAAATAAAATAGAAATCTCCGGAAAAAATACAGCGCCAGGCATGATCTAGAAGCTTTGTTTTGCAATATTTAACTATAAATCTCTCTATTTTGAAACTAAGTTTCATGTTTCTCAAATATAAACAAAACAATTTCAAACAAACTGCAATATGGCAAGTATATAGTATGCCTTATTTAAATATTTGTTCAAAGCATATTTCAAAACTGAGTGTAAATTTTTATGAAAACTAATGATAGTGTCAAAGTTAAATAAAAATATCTAAATATTGTGATAGTTTAATAGATATTATGAATTTAAAAATTACGAAGGTTAGTTGAAAATTATTTCTTTTCGCAAACTACTGTCTCCATTTTTAATTGCACATACCTAATAGCAAAATTTTCTAGTATTTTATAGTTATCCTGATAGGTTTTAGGCCTAATTCAGTTAGCCTACTTTTAGGCTTATTAAAATATATGATCCTTCTCTACAATTAGTTTTATTAGTTTTCCGTCTTTTGCAATGAGCCCAGAGTAGGATGATTTATTTAAATAAGCAGTGTGAGGTCTCTCTACTGATTCGAGGCTTATTAAATGGTATTAAAACAAAATGAAATAAGTAAAAATTAATACTTGCTTTAGCTCCGTACTTTGAGTTCGTCAGAGGACAAGGTGCATTGCAAAAAGCCTAATACTTTTCACTTTGAGTAATTCGTCACACATTTTGTAATTAACCTAAAGAAGTAAAGGCTGATTGTAATAAGCCTAAAGTTTAGACTAAATAGAATAATTAATTAGTTAATAATTAATAAATTATAAAAATATATAGGACATTATTCTAGTTTTCCTGATGCTTTGCTAAATGACTGAGAGTTTCACACGTTAGCCGGATTTTCCAATTAGCTTGCGACAAACATTTTGAACTAGGACTAACTTAAAAGAAGAGATTTTCTTTCGCAAGTTTCAGAACTCGTGAAGAAAACTTATGTTTAATGCATTGTCACTACAGATCTTTACTTTCGCACTATAAAATGTATTCCCCAATAAAACTTTTCTAAAAGAGATTTTATAATCTCAATAAATTATGATCATGTTGGTTAATTTACTTCTATGAAAGTTATTTACCCTCGTGAGACCAATATATTGGACAACACTTGGTTTAATTTTATCAATTAAGAAATATATTTTCTGTTTTTGTGCATATAAAAAGTGATTGTCTGTTGTTAGAAGATGTTGCACTAATTCGTGGCGTGGGACAGTTCAGCTCATACAATTCGTCGGGTCAGATTTCGTTGTGGATATAATTTATCGCGACAACAATTCGACGTGGACACAACTCGTCTCAACGATAGTTCGACATGAGCACAATGCGTCACGAACACAACTTGCTGAAACGGTAATTCGTCGTGGTGACATTTCGTCCCGAGTACTATTCGTCGCAACGACAGCTTGTTGCTACGGCAATTCGGAAGCACAATTCATTACAGCCACAACAAAACATAGCAACAATTCATGATGAGCCATATTTTTTTGCTATTTTATTTCGATGAAACACATCTATTTACGAAGACAAAACTCTTGCATTGTCTTCAAAAGCTAATTAAATATTTAATTTGTGGCTTTTCAAATATAGCAAAAGCACATAAGGAGGGAAGGGTTTGTGATTTTCATATTGTTACTTGTAAAGGAGTGGTGTGGCATGAACAATGTTTGCCTGAGAAACTAAAATCTCCTAATTTTTTAATATCCTAAAATTTCCTAATCTTCTAATTAGAAACAAAATTAATGAGGAAATTGTATAAATTAATTTAAGGGAATGGCTTAACTATTGCTGACGTCAATTATGCTGAATTATTTTTGGTAATAGTTACTAATTGAAATAATGATAGGCTATGTACTAAAAATCAAAGTCAATGGAGAAATCGTTCTGAATCGTTTAGGAAAAACGTAAAAAAGTGCCATACTATCATTGACGTCAATTATGCTGAATTATTTTTGGTAATAGTTACTAATTGAAATAATGATAGGCTATGTACCAAAAAGCAAAGTCAATGGAGAAATCGTTCTGAATCGTTTAGGAAAAACGTAAAAAAGTGCCATACCATCATTAACGTCAACTATGCTGAATTATTTTTGGTAATAGCTACTAATTGAAATAATGATAGGCTACGTACCAAAAAGCAAAGTCAATGGAGAAATCGTTCTGAATCGTTTAGGAAAAACGTAAAAAAGTGCCATACCATCATTGACGTCAATGATGCTTAATTAGTTTTCGTATTGGGATTTACTAGTATTATGATATTTGGCACAGTTTTAATAAGCACTAACAATACCAAATCTAGGGAAGAGACAATGTATTATTATATTAGTTTATTTTATTCTTGTAAAAACTGTATCGATGTTGCACAGGTAGATTCGGGGAAAAGAGGCTTTTAACAGTCCCTCGAACGGGACCATACAAGAGAAAATTGCTTGATTGTGGTAAATGCAGGAGTTTACCTCCAGCAACAGCATCATGCTAAATGAATACAATCGCTCTTTATTTTGACGGAATAAACTACTAACCTGTTTTGCTTAATCTAATTTACCGGGAATGACAAAATATGTTATTAAATAAACGGAATTATTTTAGTTTTATTAATTATGTTGATATGTGTCTTCTGCATGATTTCTTAGCGTTGTTCAGTACTAAATTACTGTTTTTTTCCACCCCGTACGAAGAACTAATATTAAGCTAGTTATTAAATAAATAAATAGAATATTTTCTCAATAGAAGATCTGCAAAAAAACAATAAAATCGTATTTTAAGAATATTGGCTTCTTAAATTAGCTGGAATATACTTTTTAATAAATCTAATAATATAAAAAGATTGTATTTTTCACTCTAAAATATTGTTTTCACATGATTAGTTTTTGGACTAATTCCAACTACGTCATTATCTAAAATACACGCTGTCACTAGTTCAAAGTATACATTATACTTCCATATTGCTTTGCTAAGTTTTAAAGGATTATTCTAAATAAAACATATTGTTTATAGGTTACTTTGTAGCAATTTTAACAGTTTCCTTATCCTATGTTCGTATTTGAACGCTATTTTATTTCCCTGAGGGTAAGATCGATTTTAGATAAATACTGGCTTAGAATCTCGAGGTTCTCTGTCATTCTTTTATTATTAGTCAGTTTATTTTTTATTTATTTTAGAACCAGAAATATAGTTTGTTACATGAGTGTGTGCTATCTTAAGGTTTTACTTACAAGTTTGTCAACGAATCTGCCTATGAGTATGTTACACTATAAATCATTAGGATCTATTGTACCGTACTTAATACCAAAGTATCACTAAAATTATCCATTTTAAGGACACAATGTTATTACAACCAGAAGACTATTTTACATTTTTTGTTATTCACCTCAAGTAATAGGCTAAGGTGCCTAAGTTCTGCATAATTTTCCTTTTTGCTTCATTTCTTGTTAAATTTTGCTTATTGTCCCTTTAGAATAGTTTACCCAAATTGCGAAATACCGTTAACGTTTTACGTTATAACCGATTTAAACTCCTAAGCAATCCATGAAACGCAACTCATCCTGTTAGTGCATGCAATATTTTTCAACTAGGGCACCCATCTGCTGCTCTCTGGGCCAGTCAACCCCCGAAAGTGTTAACACAGTTGCTTTCCGGATTGCTTTCCAATTTGAACTCGCTTCGATTGCTTATTGGATACTTGTTTATTTTAGCCTAGTGTGTCTATTATATATATATATACATATTATTTTAAGCCTAAATGGTAAATGGTTCACCTAAATGAGTCGACATCTTCTTTACTGACCACCCTACTATTTTATTCCAATCTTACACTAAAAACATTAGTAATTTACGTAAAAAATTTTATCTCATGTGAACACAAAGATATAGGAGTTAACGTGTCTATTCTCAATATAGCATTCAGGAATAATGTAATAATGAACATCCTACACTGTTCACCTGAAAGATAGAAATTTATTCTAACATCCCCTTCTATAAACGGGAGTTAACGCTCTCGCCATTCTCTTTGACATATCAATGATCGATTACGTCCACTCGACTGGTCAGCTACGGCTTCTCCTTTCTACGCCTTCACCCCCTCTGACCACTCCCCCGCAACATTTGATCCCGTTCCCTGGACCGTAGGTTTCAAATTACGCACACATGCTCGAGCTCTCCCTTAATCGAGCCATTCTATAATCTATGCTTCCCTTGCATTGAGTTACGATGTTTAAAGCTCTTGCAGCCACCCTTTCGCACGCACGAAACCCTGGAACAAGCTCCATCGAGGAACCTCATGGAAACTCCATTTTCAACCATTCGGGAGTGAAGGCTCCTGTTCGAACATCGGCTTAACTCCAGGCATCTTTCTTTGCCCTAATTAATTAACTAGAAAACGATGGCAAATGAAGATGGAAGTAGAACAAATTATCAAATTTAATTGTCGGTGACCAAAAACTAATCTGTTTTCATAAATTCTTTTCTTTTTACAGGAAAAAAAATGCTGGTTATAGCTTTTCTTTTAAGTATTTTGTGCTTGAATATACACTGTAAAAATTATTAGTGCATTTTCACTCCAAACATTTTATACTTTTCCCAGCATTTTAAAATTCTTAGTCACCTTGCTGAATCTTAAGATCGTTTTTAAACTTATAGCTCTCATTTCAATCACATATTTAACCAAACAGTACCATACACCACTCCATTACTAAAAAAAGAGAATTTCCTTCATTTTTTTTCTTCAAAAAGTCATTGAAGCCCTTATGGGCTAAATTTAAAAAAAATGCTCCAAATTTGAGTTTTAGTGTAGTATATTTCAATTTCATGTTAAATTAAACATTTAAGGTGTTTTCTTTTGCACCTCCTCTATGTAGAAATCCTAAATGACCTCTTCGAAGTTGCTATCAGTGTCTCATCTCCCGGTTGTCAGACAGTACCATACTTAACTTCCCCATCAAAAAAGTGAGGTAATGGGGAAACTTCCTTAAATTTAAAAAAAAAACCATTTAAGGCCTCTTGCGCTAATTTCTTAAATGAAATAATGCTCCAAATTTGAGTTTTAGTTGTGGTATATTTCTAAAACATGTTAAATTAAGCATTTGAAGTTTTTCAGTTTAAAATTAGTCTATATAGCAATCCTAAAAGAGCTCTTATATTGAAGTTGCTGTCAGGGACGACAAGGCCCCATCAAAAAAGAGAAGGGAGGCCATTTAAACTTTTTGAGCTAAATTTTAAAAAACTGCTCCAAGCTTGAATTCCAGTTGTGGTATATTTCAATCACATGTTAAATCAACCAGTATTCATGGCGTTTCAGTTTAAAACTCTATTATATAGCAATCCTAAATGAGCTCTTTGTAAAGTTGCTATAAGTGAAGACTGAGTGATCGTCAGTCAGTAGCAATTATAGCCCCCCCCCCACTTTTAAAAAAGGGAGCTACCTTTTCCTTATCAAAAAGAAATTTAATCACTTTTAAATTAAGCTTTTAAAAGTTTTCATGAAATAGATTAGCTTACTAGTTTCTTTTCTAGCATTAGAGTATATATTTTTACTATTTTAAAAGAAAAAACTTTAAACAATAAAAGACTAAAATTCGACATACAGCCATCTATTAGAGCTTATATACACTATTTCCAATTGTAATTGTTTTTAGCGCATATATGTATTGCATATATGTGCAGTGTACAAAAAATATGAATTTTTACATTAATTTATAGAGTGTATTTTCATGGGGGAAAATACAAAATTTGTACGAAATCAGTCGAATAGACTTTGAGAAATCAAATTTTTAAAAAAAATCGCTTATTTAAAATTTTATTCTTTTGGAAGTATTCAATCGATTTTGGACAGTCGTTCAAATTTTTTATTTTGCCATGTAAAATTATATTGTTATTTTGTGTAAAAACTTTTCGATTTGCGTAAGGAAATCTACCAATATGACGAAAACACAGAAAATAAAATTAAAGTTAAAGAAGGTCTAAACTTTCGACAGCTCCTCTGACCAAACTATTGGGTCCATATTTCTCAAATTGTTGCTACCCCATATTTTGAAGGTTAGGATGCCAAATCCGAAAAAAAATTTGTTTTTTCAGAGAAAGTATGTTTGCCCAAATTAATTAGTAGAATTAAGGTTCAGATCTCATGCTAATAAAACAGAATCAGTATATCTGATGTTTCTACTTAAAACTATTAAGAATCAATTCTTGCAGATAGCATTACAAGATACCATCACTCCACCGTAAGAATTTTTGTGTAGTATTTCACTGAATTTAATCTTGGACAAACCAAAAATGGTGTGAAGGAACTCTGTTTCTAAAGTTAACACCAAATCGGATTTTCATATACAACTTAACAGGTGTAGTTAAACTTAAATAACTTTTAATGAAAACTCTTTACATTAAACCATGCACATTCCCACCATATTTTAAATATTATTGCTTTCAAAAAGACCAGTATTGGCGCATGTTTTATTTGGTCGTAGAAGATTTACAATCGATCTCGAGTTTGCCTGAAATTATCAATAAATTTCACGCTGCCATATATCTACAAAAATAGAGGATATCTCTTGCAAAATGCATATATGTCTTTAGTTGGGTAATCAGGATATTTATCCTTTTAAGTCTCTGAAAACTGTAGTAAATAATTTTATAATCTACAATTTCTGTCCACTTATACTCTGTTAAGCCTATTTCGAAATCTTCTTAATATTCTCTCTGTTTGATTTACAAACTAATTTTATTTTAAGAATTTGTGTACGTATGCATCCTAAGTTAATAAATCTAGCATTATATAGTCTCGCTTTACTGACTCTTATGTGTATTTTATATTATTGTATTTATAAATATTTAAGTTATTGAATACCAAACTATGGTGGCACCTACGTTGCACCAAATAGTGCATTACTATTATTACTATTACTATTATTTCAGAAGCATTACTATTATTTCAGAACAGCTCTTTTGGTGTGTAGTAGTGCCCCCTGTTTTTAAAATTAAGATACTTAGAAGTTTTTCGCGCTATAGATAAAAAGTTATTCGGGATGTTCCGCTGTGTAAGCTAACATATCTTTAGAGGCAAATCAATAATAAAATTTGATTGTGTCTAATGAAATTATATTTTTTGCATAAAAATTACAGCTAAGAAACTACTCAGATCCAACCATAGTTTGCTATTACAGTAGGGAACCGATTATCCGGAATGATCGGGACCATCGCTATTCCGGATAACTGATTTTTCCGGTTTTCTGAATCGCTACAAAAAGCCGTTTTTTTTTATTGTTAAACCCAACTAAAAAATAAATTTTTTTTTGGAAATAATCTTAAAAAGAAGAAAAAACGATGAAGTAATACACTAATGATTATTTCCAAAATGATGGTAAGGTGAACATCTTTCAAAAAAGAAAGAAAATCCGAAAATCTTATGAGTAAAAAAAATTTCTTTTTTAAAATGGCGGGAAAATTTATCGAATTTCGTTCCGGTTTTTTGGTTTTCTGATTTTTGGATAACGGGTTCTGTACTGTACTACTTAAAAAATAGTGCATTGCAATAATCAAGCTAGAACTGCAATCCTAACATTCTATTATCGAAATTATTCCTTGTAATTCTATGAGATTAAATAATCTTTTACGCCAGTTATTTTAACTCAAACAGAAAGCATCTTAAATTATTTAAAAGAATTCGAGATTAAATATTCATTCAACCGTCATTTACACAAATTAAATTTATCGATAAATTTTCCCGCCATTTTTTAAAAAAAAAATTTTTCTCAAAAGATTTTAGGATTTTTCTTTCTTTTTTGAAAGATGTTCACCTTCTGTACTGTACTGTACTGTACTATTTAAAAAATAGTGCATTGCAATAATCAAGCTAGAACTACAATCCTAACATTCTATTATCGAAATTATTCCTTGTAATTCTATGAGATTAATTAATCTTTTACGCCTTTTTTTTTAACTCAGACAGAAAGCATTTTAAATTATTTAAAGGAATTCGAGATTAAATATTCATTCAACCGTCATTTACACAAAGTAAATTTATCGATAAATTTTCCCGCCATTTTTAGAAGAAAAAAAATTTTTTCCTCATAAGATTTTAGGATTTTTCTTTCTTTTTTGAAAGATGTTCACCTTCTGTACTGTGCTGTACTGTACTACTTAAAAAAATAGTGCATTGCAATAATAAAGCTAGAACTACAATCCTAACATTCTATTATCGAAATTATTCCTTGTAATTCTATCAGATTAATTAATCTTTTACGCCATTTTTTTTTAACTTAAGCAGAAAGCATTTTAAATTATTTAAAGGAATTCGAGATTAAATATTCATTCAACCGTCATTTACACAAATTAAATTTATCGATAAATTTTCCCGCCATTTTTTAAAAAAAAATTTTTTCCTCATAAGATTTTAGGATTTTTCTTTCTTTTTTGAAAGATGTTCACCTTCTGTACTGTACTGTACTACTTAAAAAATAGTGCATTGCAATAATCAAGCTGGAACTACAATCCTAACATTCTATTATCGAAATTATTCCTTGTAATTCTATCAGATTAATTAATCTTTTTTTTAACTCAAACAGAAAGCATTTTAAATTATTTAATGGAATTCGAGATTAAATATTCATTCAACCGTCATTTACACAAATTAAATTTATCGTATAACTTCTGCAAGTTAGAATTCACTGAAAAAAGTACTTAAGAACAACAAAATAGGTTTTAAATAGTAATTACCATACATATCATTGATTTTTCTTAATGTAATTAAAGCCTTTAAAAAAACAAACTTTGGAGAAAAAAAACCTTTTTCTAAAGTTTTCTTTTTCAAAGAAAAAAGCTTTTAAGTTTCAATAACGCTCATGTAAGATCTTGTCAGATCGAGAAAAAAAAATTACCTATCAAAACTCTCTGTAAAAAAGAACAAATCCAGCAAAGTAACGCAGAATGAATTGAAAAAGGAACAATAATAATCTGGCGAGGACCCAAATGACAGACCAATTAGAACATGTGAAATATTCTTCGACAAACGGTTGGAGGAAGAAAAAAAATGGAGTAGAAACAAAAGACAAAACCCGAATATTTCCTGACTAATGCGAACATCTTTCACAAAAAGGAAATTTCGTTATTAAAGACGAAATCTCGGTAAATGGAAACGATAAATTATTTATTTCTATTGAAGCGGTTTTTCTCTATCTATGGTCATTATGTTGTACAATTGATATAGGCTATAAAATATTTTATTTGAAAAAGATAGGAAGAAATTGGTGCCATTTGTCAAATTGCTTGTAATTGCGAGCTTCAATCTATGTAAATATTTAAGTCAACTCGGATTTGGATAATTGATTGGGCTTCTAGAAAATTGCTAATTCTGAAGAATTGTTAGTGTTCAGAAAACGAAGGACACATTTAAATCTACTTCTAACATTTAACAGCATTTTTCATAACCTAATTATAATTTTTGTCATTAAAAATTTATAAATTCCTTTTATTTATGAATTAGTTATCAGGAAATGATACTGGTTTGTCATTTTGGATGATTTAAAAATTAGTGGTGGTCATTGAATTGTTGTTCTCAATCGAACTTTTGTTGAGGAAAACTTTTGTCGAACTTTGTTGAAGATTCATATTTATTTAAAAGTTTTCTTTATTTTTTTATTATTATTTTCACGATAAAAAAGTTTGCAACAGATTAATGTTATTATTTAATCAATTTAAAACTTATTTTAGAATTAAATGAGCCATCAGGAAATGCTTCTGAAATACTTTTATTTTAAATAATTTAAAATTGTTCAATGTTATTACTTAAAATTGTGAGAGACCTTTCAATCCACCTTTTTAAAAAGAAGACGAGGAATATATTTTCCTCCATTTTTGACATACGAAAATATTTTTCATATCTTAATTATAATTCTCTTAATTAAAAATTTGTAAGAAATTTTGAATTTTATTGCAAATTTTTAATGGTATGAAATTTTGATGTCATAATGTTTTATAATTGATTTATTTTTGGAATTACACTGGTTCCCTGAAAATTATTTAGTCTTTATTGATGCAAAACAAAATTTTGAGGGATACTTTTTAGGGGATTAGGGAATTTAGGGAATTTTTGAATAGGTAAGGTGACAGAAACATTTTTTGTTTAAAAAGTTTTTGATCTTTTCATAATAATTTTAAACAATTGTAATTCGTATTATAAAATTCTGAGTCTCTTAAAACATAGCTAAAAAATACCAATAAACTTACCCTGCCTTATTAGTTTTAGTGGTCACCTTAAAAACATTTCAACGATTTGTTAAACCTATTTGCTGTACATCAAATTCTGAGTGATATCATTCAGTTCTTTAAAGTTATTCGAAAATATATCAACAACAAAAAAATATTTTATCTTCGTATATATACATTACTTTTAAAATCATTTCAATGATACAAGATAATCATAGTTGTCCCACGAAAATTCTAAGTGACATCATTTATTCTTTAAAAATTGAGTAAAATACCAACCAAACTTTTTTTATTTTAGGGCTATCATTACCTTATAAATTTTATAATTTGCTGTGAATGAACTTCTTCAAATCAAAAATTTGAGTGACTTTAAGTCGACTGAAATAAATTGGATTATTATATATGCTGTTGTTGTTGTAGTTAATTAACGTCGCACTAGAGCTGCACAATGGGCTATTGGCGACGGTCTGGAAAACATCCCTGAGGATGATCCGAAGACATGCCATCACAATTCTGATCCTCTGCTGCGGGAATGGCACCCCCGCACGACCTGCACGCGAAGTCGAGCACTTTACGGTAGAACAGTTTAACGAAGACCAATACCGCACACCCTCGCTCCCTACGCAAACTAATCCAAGTGGTCACCCACCAGCACACTGGCCGCAGCCATTGATGCTTGACTTCGGTGATCTGCTGGGAACCGTGTCTTAACGATCAGTTCACTGTGGGACTTATTAAATATGCATTTTAGACTATCTTAGTTAATGCATCAAAATTCATAATCTTATAAAATTTGAATAAAATATTAAAAAATGCATCGACATTCAAACCTATTTTGGGGGCATCTTAAAAATATTTCAGTAATGTGTTAATTATAAATGTTTTTGTTTATTTCATGAGACATATTTTAGTCGACTAAAATGATTTTTATAACAAAATATATCAGGTATTATCAATGGTTTTTAATTATTTAGTTAATTAAAAAAATGCTCTTTTTTACGATAATTCTAAAAGTTATATCGAAACTCTGAAAGATTGTTTGCGCACCGTAGCTATTCTGCAATAAATCGTATCTCATTGACTTTGCTATGAGATTAATGGAAATCTTTCTCATTTCAAGAATATTCCATACACTCAGAAATAGAGCAATTCTCCCAACTCTTAATTCCACCCGCAATATACCATCGAATTATCGACCATGTAAATCTCGTGTCACGTGCAGCACGACAACCACCAACCATTCTGGATATTAACCCAGCGCTAAGACAATGAAGCCTTATACCATAAAATAAACTTGACCCTGAAATCCGGATCCTTAACCATAGCATTAACAACAGTTATAAGGCCATAAGGGCTTCAGAATGGCAAAAGGCAAAAAATTAAGTGCAAAGAGACCACCTACTCCGGTGGCTATTTTCTGTGAGGGGCTTTAATGTCCTGTGATTGCTAGTTCTTTTACGAAGGTGGAGTGGTATCTGCAGCTGTTGTTGATGAAAAAAAGGAGAACCTAGTGACCGCCGTACACTGGAAACTGGTTCTTCTTTCTTGTCTTTAACGATAGACGTGACATGTTGCCAAAGGACCTAATGAAAAAGAAAGTGTTTTTGTTTAATTATGCAGAAGAGCCCTTAGAAGATAAATTCGATTTTAAGGCTGTCTTTTGGGGTTTTTGTTGGGCGTAGTTTGGAATTATTGTTTTTTTAGGTGGAAATTAGTGAGCTATATTTGGAAAGTAATAATTTATTTTCTTGGAATTTACCTGAAGTTTATTTAAACAATTAAGTAGTGCCGGAATATTAAACACTACATTTGCTTGTAGAATTCATTAAATATTTTAAATGTAATTAAGTTATATCTATTGAAAAATGCATTATGAGAGAAAAATGCAGATACATTATGTTAAAAAGAGCATAGGGGCTTGAAAAACTATTGATTAACTATATAAACTAATGATAAGCTATTGAGCATTTGTGAATTCATCTAATCTTGAAGGAAGAAAATGCACTTTTGTAGAACTTTTCAATTATATTTTTATGAAATTGAAAAGTTCTTTTATTATATTCAATTTTAACTCGATTTTTATTTTTATGCTTTTGTTATTAATGATAGAAACTTACAATCAAAACTTAAGCCTTCTTATGACTAGCTACAGCACTTAAATCTGTATAGGATTTTCTATAAAAAGAAATCTCTATGCATAATTTCTGAAAGCTATGGAAGTTCCAGTCGTTTTCATATTGTAGCAAGCGCGATTATTACCTAAGAAAATTTACAGGCAAGCAAAATTTTGATCACTTATCGAACAGCTAGAACTCTCTAATTTTTAATTATAGCTCTTTGTTGGATGCAAGTAGCAGATTAAATCAATGTCTAAGCCCTAGAAGTGAAGTTTTACGCAGTATTATCACCACTTTAACTCCAACCACTTTTCAAACAGCTAGAGCACTTAACTTTTAAATGGAGGTCTTGCTGGGTGATGACCACACTATCTTCAATCATTTGCTGGAATCTAAAAGTAGAATTAATTGCGATATTATTTTCAAAAGGCAATTCATCATGATTCGAAATTTCACTCACTTTCAAAATAGCAAGAAGTTTCAAATAATAATTAGAATTCTGTTCTTGAAATAAATACAAGTTTGAACTATTACACGATCACTGTAAGCAGACTTTATCTCAAACTAAAATGTATCAGTAATCGGAATTTAACACACTGCCCAATTAGCTAGAGTGCTCAAGTTTTACCTGGAAATCTGTTCCTGATTAAATTCAAGTTATATCCGTTTCGTAAATAATGATTGTAAAATTTATCGATACTTAAAAGTTTGACCTCTGTCCAAAATAAATAAAACAGACAAGAAACTAAAAATATTTAGAATAAATAATAAAATAAAATAAAAATTTTAAAAACTACGTTTTTCAGAAAGACTATCGGGAGAATATTTTCATTTTTACCACATTTTTTTTTTTAAGTTATGCTACGTTTTTCATTTTCAGTGTGTCAAAAATGGAGTTATTTTCTCTTTTTAAGTTTGTCATTGTTTTATTAATGAATTATAATCTATATTATTATCAAACGTTACTTGGGATATATGCAGTGAATACGATATTGATTCAATATATAAAAATTAATTTATCGTATTTTCATTTAATTGCTTTGAATTGAAAAAAAGTAGTTCTTATATTTTCAATTTATTTTATTTTTTATAATATCCAAATCTAATCAAATAATTTGCTGCCAAACATTATTTGTTTCTGTTATTCATATCAGTTTAAGTTAACCTGAATTAAATAATGAAATAATATGAAAAAGAGCTGTGTTTTTAAAGAAAATTGAAAGAAAGGAAAAATTAGCTATATTTTTGCTACAAAAAAAAAAAAAAAAGGAAAACGCAAGCCATGACCATCATCATCAAAAATCTCCTTAGTCTTTCGAAATTGATTCATTCTACGTTCTTCGTTTTAATACAGACAAAAATGGATTTATTTTTTTTTTTTTTTTAGTTTGTAATTTATTTTACTATCAAACGTTACTTGAGATATACATATTGAATGAAATATTAATTCATTAAATGAAAATAATTTAAAAATAATTTATCATATTTTTTATTAAAATGCTTTAAATGCTTACAAGTATAATAAAACGATTTAAATACCAAGTTTTCTATATTTCAGTAAAATTATATTTAATATCTGAACAAATTTTTAAAGGAATGAGATTAATTAAAACAAATTCATTAGAGACTTTTTTTATATCAAATTGAAAATCGTAATATTTTTTTTAATTTAATAGTCTTTTATACGATCGTTAAATTGTCAAAATTCATCTTTTAATATGTTAAAAGTATTTCTGCCATTTATATCATACCTTATTTGAACTTACTTAATATTTCCCCTAAGGATAATGCTTACGAATAAATGTTTCACTATTTTTTTTTCTACAAAACATCTAGCAAATTTAATTTTTCTGAGATTATTCAACTGGTTGACATGTCTTTACTCAAAAAACAGAGATGTAATTTGAATTTAAAAGATTATTTTGTGAAAAGAAAATTAATTTATATTTTTTTTTACATCTGTGACTTTATTTTATATCCAAGAGTAATTCTGAATCTCCGCAGGGAGCAAAAAATAATAAAGAATTTTTTTTTAATTCAAAATAAAGAGATTTATCATGAGGATTTGACAAAACAGAAGTTTAAACGAAAATGAATATAAATTTTTGAAAAGAACAATTTTAAGCTGCATCACATCTTTACACAAAAATATGTTTTTTTAAGAAAAAAAGAAGAAAAAAAAATAATGGAGTTTATTGAAAAATGTATTATATTTATTCATTGTGCACGTTTAATTCTCTTTTATACAAGAATGTTAAAAACAATTGCACCGTATGTAAGAATATTCCATTTTTTAAGACAATATTTGAATGAAAATCATGAAGTTTAGTTTAAAAAATATATTTATTCTTGTTTAATTCATTCTTTTCGTTTGTGTTACATGCGTTCGTTTAGTGTACTAAATTATTTATATAAAAAAAAATATTTCGCTCTTTAAAAAACATATCCACATATGTAAATTCTAATAAGATTAAATTCTGAAAAACTATTCTAAATAGCTTTTTTTCAGAATTTTTAGGAAATAACTGCGAGTTTATTCTTATGTTTGGAACATAATATATTACAGAAGTTTATATATTAATGCATATGTTGACACTATTTTCAATTTTTGTTTTCTTAAGATGAAGAAGATGGTAGCTAAACGCGATAATAATATTTTAAATATTGTAGAGTAAATACAAATAACTATTAATACCATTTGTTTACTTTTACATTCCAAATATGTTGTTTTCTGAAATTGCACGTTTTCTTTTAATAAATTATTTGTAGATTTAGAATACTCTAACTGAAAGTAATATATAAGATACCTTTGAATAAGTTTTTTAAACATGTTTCCAAATTTGCTTATAAAAAATTTTTTTTCACTTGATAAATTTTATTTATTTATTTGTTTGACAAATGCTAAAAAATAAAAGATATATCACTGAAAAAATTATGCATAAAAACTATAATTATTAGGAAATAAGGAAGAATGTAGCTCATTTAAAAAATAAATTATTTTAGTTTTTTTGAAAAAAATTCTCTGTCAAAATAAAAGACGAATTTTGCAGAATTTCTGTTTAAAAGGAAAGAAATGGGCGTATTTCAGATGAATAGTTATATTATGAGTTTTGCAAATAGGTAAAATATAAATGGGTTAATGTTTAAGGAGAAAGAAATAGGCGTATTAAAGATGAAGAATTCTAGTATGATTTTAGCAAATAAGTAATGCGCAGACAGGTAAATGTTTAAAGTGAAAGAAATAGGCGGATTAAAAAGGAAGAGATCTAACATGATTTTTGGAAATAGATAAGACTCAAATAGGTAAATCAAATGTTTAAAGTGAAAGAAATAAGCATATTAAAGGTATAGAGCTCTAGTCCAGTTTTTGTAAATAAGTAAATCCTAATTAAATGGGTGTTTCAAGTAAAATAAATAGGCATTTATTTTATAGTATGATTTTGCAAATTGATAAAAACTATCTATAAGGAGTATTTATTTACTTTACTAAACTAAACTGTGGTGTAATGTCAATACTAATTTAAAGTTACTGAAAATGTATCTTTTAATAAAACTTAAAACAATTTTAACTCAGTAGTTTTCAGTAGTCATTTTACAACAAGTTTGTATAATAATTTTTTATTACTTTATTGATCTTTAAGTACATAAAAACTCGTTTAAATTTTAATCTAGGATTGATTTTAAAATAGAACTGTATCGTGTAAATTATATATATATTTTCAATCATTTGAATTTTTTAAAAATATTTACGAGAAATATTTTAACACGTCACGCAGTAGTAAAATAAAATTAAAATTAGGAATAAAAAGGAACTACATCATCTTAAAAACAATTTTTTCAAAAAAATTCTGAAACCTGTACACTCTTTGAAACTTTCGGATTTTATTTTGACTTTATACCTGCATTGATAAGGTTAACCAAACTTAATATCACTTCTAGTAATCTTATTTTTGTATGTATCATTGAAATTTGGAAATAGCAGAAATTTCAATTTAGAAATATATTGAAGAACTTATAATTAAGCGTAAAAAATTTTGTCTTATTTATCAAATAGTTTTGTAATAATATCCTCTTTGAGGTAATGTTTTTCATGAACTGAATTAATTCAAAGTAAGCTGCTGAAATTTTTAAAAAATTAATTTATTAAAAAAATTAATTTAAAAGCATTAAATAGAACAAAAAAAATTCGTCTATTTAATTTTTGCAGAAAAAACTTTCTTTAAAAATAATATTTTAATGATGAATGAGTCTATATAATCATTAGTTTATGGTTAAGTAGCGTTCTTTTTCGTTTATATTTACTTGAAAGTTATTTTTAAAAGTATGAATTTCGATGTTGCAATGAATTAAATGGAATAATTGGGATTCATATTTTTTAATCGTATTTTTTTTCATGCTAAAATAAAAAATAAAAAATCGTAGTTACAAAAAGTGATTATCTAACTTTCCTTTCGTATGAGGTCTTTTTTAAGAAAGTTTTTGTGCAACCAAATGCAACAAAGTAAACGTCCCTATTTTGAGATTTCTGGCTTTAAAATTCCTACACCAATTTTCTTCCACTGAAATAATAAAGAGAAACGGATGGTAGATTTTTTTTTGATTCGCCATCTAATTACGAGGCTTCATTCCGTAAACCTAAATAAAACCCCTCGATCCATTAGAAATGTGCATAAAATTTCACTATACTTTGGTGTAAAGCAGTTGCCAACCATATTTGATGTTGAGGTACTTCAAAATGTTTTTGTATCGATTTCAGTGTTGTGTGGTGTATTTACAGTGCGGTGAGTAAGTATACTGAAGGTTTCTTACAATGGTTCAGATTATATTACAACATTTTTGTGGTGCATATCTCATTGTTTGTTTATGCATCTAGAATGGTTTGAAAGTAAATGGAGACAGGCAACTTTACATGAACCTACAAAAAAATTATCTTTTAAAACTGGCGAATAGTTGAATTAAAATAAAGAAAATGCTTACTTTTAAATAAAGTAAGTTAAATGTTTCAATACAATAATGATTAAATACGTAAATTAAAATGTAATAAGTACTTTTTACTGAAAAATATTGATTAGAAGCAAATTAAAGCAAATATTATAATTATTGATTCAAAACTAATAATGTAACAGTTCAATTCTTAATCTAAACAAATAAGACTAAAATGTGTTAAGTTTAACTTATAATACTAAAAGGTGTTTTTGGACAAGGAAACATGAAAAAGCTACAATTAAGTGACTCCACGAAGTAACGTTCTAATTTTGTTTACTAAAATGCTTTAAAGCAATTGTCTGGGCTTTAAAAGCTAAAAACAGCCTGAATGTTTTTTTTTAATATCAATTTTCAAAAAGCATCACATGTTTGGTGAGTTTTTATTTTTCTTTTAGTTTTTTTTAAAAAAAAAAAAAAAAAAAAAAAAACAGTGGCTTATCTTTATGTTAACATTTTGAGCCGTTTTCATAATAAGCTTATCTAAAGATTGGTTTCACTTATTTAGTTTTGAGCTACTGCTGGAAGCTCACAACAGATATAAAAACAGTGCATCATTCTTTATAAATGAGACGAATTGTTATTTCATGAGACCAAATAGCCCCAGAGAAAGAGGCTTAAAAACGAATACCATAAAACCAGTAAACATATTTATTCATATTCAAACGATTGGCTGAATTATGTTATTTTACAAAGGACGCAAAGTTTGCAATTATTAACAATATTTAATTATTTTCAAATATTTAATTTTTATTTTCTGGTATTTAAATTTTATTTTCTAGTATTTAATTTTTATTTTCTAGTATTTAATTTCTAGTAATGCTTTAATTTCTAGAAATCTAGTAATGCTTTGTATGAAAGTTAATTGCCATAAATACTCAACAAACTTCCTCATTTTCTCGATTTCAAAAGAATCTGTCCCTGTATGGTAAATTTATTTGATTGTATACTGCGAAGTCAAAAGCCTACGTGGCCATAAAACACATAAAATCTTAATAAAAACGTTATGTTAACTCAAACTCTCAAATGTTATACCCTTGATAATAGCTCTCAACACTCCTTCCAAAACCTCTCGACCTTAAAAGTGCTGCCACACCTGGTTATGAAACTTGTCTAGTTAAAAAGTTCTTTTTTTTGCTGTTGCCCGCAATGCGGAAGGAAACATTCCTGTCTAGTTGGCGCAGCAGCCTAAGTAGCAAACCTTAACCGTGATCCTGAAGTCATTTCTTTATTGTTAATGCGATTTCGATGATGTTTATCTCTGAATTCTGATTATTTTTTCGGAGAGCTTTCGTGTCACTTTCTGGAAGACTTAATCCTTCCGAATCGATAGCTGTCACGAAATCGTATTTGGTATTGTGTTTATCCTGTTGGCGACAAATTGCAAAAATCACGATGCAGCATTCGAATGCCTTGTTAGGGTGCATGTCCTTTCACTTGAAGAGGATGTTGAAGTCCGAAGAAAATTGAATTATTGTTTTCTTCCAATTGAATGACTGATTTCCGATAGATGATTGGTTTCATTGGCTTTATCCGGAACGTAAGCTTACCTGTTCGGATAATGGGTATTTTATGAACTTAGTTCTTTAGTTAATAATCTTGGAATTATTGATTTACATCAAAGTTCAGGAACACATACCATTCACTTGTGTTTACAATAATATATGTAGAGAAATTTCAAAGATATCTTTTCAAAAACTCTTTAAAGTGCCACGGTACAGTGGTATTTGCCTATTAAATACCGCTACAAAGCCAAACTGCAAAGATCTTTGTTTGGATAAAGTTATGCCCACTAAAATTAAGTGGTAATTATTTTTCTTATAATTTGCTTTTGAAAAAAAATTCGATTTGGTCTATTTCTTCTTAAATAGATAAATAATTTTAATAGGTATGAAATTTCACTTAGCTTAATTTTGCAATTCTTTGTGCTAGTCTAAATCTAATTTTAGTAAAATTTCATATGATTCTATAAACATATGAATTACAAATAGAAATGACAATCGCATTTTTTATTGTGTTTATCATGCTGGTAACATATTCTAAGAAGCACGATTCTCATTTCAGAAGCTTTGTTAGGATGCGTGTAGTTTCATTTGCAGAGGACGTTAATTTGCAAATCAAATAAAAAAAAATTTCAATTAAATGAATGCTTTCCGATAGTTGATACTTTGTTAAGGGTGCATGCTCTTTCACTAGCAGAGGATGATGCCTAGAGTAAGTTAAATGATTGTTTTCTTTCAATTAATTGTCTGATTTCTAATCGATAATCGGTTTGAGCCGTAACCTAAGTTTAACTTTCCAGAAGACGCATAAATGTTGAATGTATTTTCTGGGTTAATAATCTTGGAATTATTCATTTACTTCAAAGTTCACAATATGGATAAATCATCTGTTGTTACAGCTGTTAGGATACAATAATTTAAAAGAAATATCTTCAAGAACTTCTAATTTTTAAAGGACCAATGATATTTGCTTATTGATTACCTACAATTTCAGAAAAAGCATTTAAAAAGTTGAAACATTACACCGTTACTTTGAACCATGATACAATGCAACTTTGCTGCAACCTTCCAATGGTGTTAAAATGATCCATGTTTCTAATCAAGTTAAGCTGCAGTGTCACGTAATCAAGTTTAAGAAGTACGATATTAAGATAAAACATGCACTGTAATTTCCATGGGTATACTCAAATTCAAAGATCAAAACATTCATTTCACGTATTTTTTTTTTTTATTTATTTATTTGTAATGCCCACCTGTGTTAAAATTTCGTCAATTCAGGCATTTACAGGGCAAATTTGTAGGCCACTCTTTCATGGACACCATATTAGTTTGGCCAGCGTTGCTCCCACAGTAAGGACAGATAGTGCAGAGAATGAAAGAACATCCATGCTATCCCTGCACAGTCCGGTCGGCAATTAATTAAAATTATGCTTGTTAAAATTAACCTCACAGACTTCTTCTTTCTTATAGTTTACTCATACACAAAGGTATTTGTCTGGGTCTAATTTTCCTTAACTACATTAATTTTTGCTTCTGTATTTAAAACAAAGTATTTACATAGTTTAACTACATTACCCAAGGTACTTTTCTAAATTTCATGAATTGCTAGTGTGGGGTGGAGATGAATTTGAAAAAGGGGAGTATATGCAAAGAAGAATGTTAACTTTCAGAGATACTTTCCCGTATGTACATGAAAGAGGGGTGTGAATAATTTGTGTATGGATCTGCATGAAATTGTGCTTGTTGTAACCCGCTAATTGTTTCGTTACTTAGTGTTTTGCTTGTCTTCTAAAATATGTAAATTTGATATTTACTTTGTGGATCAGCAAAAGATAGTTCTTCAAAGCTCTATATTCCTTCTATCACGCTCGATTTTCCTCCATTTTGAGAAATCCATCTTTGAGAAATTATTTTTTGCAAAACTACAACAGTAGTACTCAAGATTTACATCGAAATAATATTCCATTCCTTTGCGAATTGAGATTAGAAATTTTAGAGCACGTCTTACCATACCATTTTTCAAATTGGCTACAATCGTAATATAATGCTATGTTGAACCATATTATCGCATTTTTTTTAATATTTTGAGCCATAGCACTATGTATGGTGATACCATAATTACCATAACTACGAACATAAAGCCATTTAATACCCTATTAAGGGTATTGCAAATTTACACTATATTATGGTTTTAAATGCCGAACATTTAGGGTTTAACGTCTTTGTTTGTCATTTATTTATCACAACAACCATCACTAACCTGAACACGTGACTTACAGTCATCTATAAAATAGTGAAGTCAACTAATCTTTAAAGATCTTTGTGAAAAAAAAAATGTCAAGCAATATTTTATTCAATTTGTTTTAACTCAACTTTATTTTGAGAAATGCCAAAAAGCTGCTCATAAAACAAATTTTTTATAAGAAAGTGTCACTCTTAAGGATTCCTCAGCAAAAGAATTATGTTTTATTTTATATTCTTTAACCTAAAAAGAACCTGTTTTCAAAACGTCACTAAATATATTCTTCAACGAAACTCCTTATTTGCATCGAACCAGCAATACATTAAACTCAAAACATTTATGGGGTTATTTTAATTTTCTCCTAAAGTTGGAGAAGCATAGAAATGATGTGATCTTTTAAATGTATTTCCAAAATTAAAAAAAAATTCTAATGCATTGTATTATTTGCCAATGCGTCAAATTAATACTTAGTATATGTGCTTCAAATCAATGCTTGATATTTCCCTCAACAATGGTAGACGACGTTAAATTTCAGTTGTTATTATTTACTGTAAAATTGAACCCTGATAAATTCTTCTTGTAAGGGATTGTCCAAATCAATAACACTTTTTTACTACACTTGAAATCCCTTATACAATATACCAAACATACTATTAAAGTTTTAAAAAAACTATTTATTGAAAAATTCCATAATAACTTGCAAATTTTGATTACAAATAACTCAATTTAAAAAATGGAAAAAGTTCGAATAATTTGTGTTAAAATAACTCTCAGTGTCATTTACATTTACTCCAATTTATAATAACTGTGTATTGTAAAAAATTCAAATTAAAATATAGGCTATTATGAATTTTAATTATTGTGCTACACCCGTATCTTCAAGTTTAAAATTTTAAAATTAAGGAAAGTTTATTAATATTGTAACTGGATTAACGAAGCTTTTACAGTTATCCACTGGTAAAAGTCAAGTTTTAAAAATTAAAAATTTATTCATTTTAAAATAATTTTAATTGTACAAAAATAGTACATTTTTTTAAGACTGCTATAACTTATAATTTACACCGCAAATAAAAATGCTTTTTTTCTTATATAGAGTATATATGTTACCTGCAATATAAGATATATATGAGCTTTCTAATTTAGTATTGTATATAATGCCTGGTGATACAATGTACCGAAATAGCGTATAATAATTGTCATATTTCAAGATAGATATTTTTGTTTCGACCCAAATCAGTGGCTAATGTTCTTTAGCTTAACTACGAAATATTTTTTTTTCAATGCCCGCCGGTGTTAACATCCGTCAAATCAGGCATTTACAGGGCGATTTTGTTGGCCTCTCTTTCAGGGGCACCATATTAGGTGGGCCAACGTCGCTCCCACAGTGAGGACAGGTAGTACAGAGAAGAAAAGAACATCCATGCCTTGCCTGGAATTCGAATCCAGAACCTTTCTCATGCAAGGACAGTTCCCTGCCCCCTACACCGGCCGGTCGGCAACTATGAAATATGAGAATAATGGAGAAACTAAAAGACCAAATGGAAAAACAGTACCTTTTTTTTCCACGAAAATGACGATTGGACCGCCATCTGTTGCTTTTTGATTAATACTAAGTTTTGACAAATAAATAACGTGAAACATCGGTACTTCTCGAGAGTTATTACACAGTAAAGATAAGCCGTACTGTGGAAAAATCCTTCCTTTCCACGCACGAAATCGTTTTTTTTTTCTCCGAGTCAACTCTTATGGATCTAAACCATTCTTCACTCGTGGTTTTCATATGAACCTATTCGCTTCAACGAGAAATTACTAGTGAGTTACACTAATAAATTATAATCATATTAAATAGAAGCATAATCTATTCGTGTTTTAAATTTCACTGGCTTGTAGTTTGGCATTGAATGCAATGCCGTATTACCAACTATGTAATCAAATAGCATCCAATAGCGGTGATATATGTAGTAAAATACAACCGTCCATATGTGTCTAATTTTCTCTACAACATTTAAAACTCTGATGTTCAATGCGCAAAACATCAACCGGCATTCAAGGATAAGATTTTAAAAATGTTTTTTTTGCTTTTAAAATTCTTATAATTGGATTAAATAGCACAGCTTTAAAAGTGCTGTAAACTACAATTACAAACTAAAAAAAAAAAAAATCATGTTGAGTATATATAATTAAATAGCGTATTTAAATTTTACCATCTTCTCTTGATTCTATACAATACCTTTTAAGTTCAAAGGTTTTAGGCGTTTTTACTAATAAATAAAGGATATTGCCCCTTTCCATTCATATGTTGACTTTTAGGTGCTGCAGAAAAAAGTGTCCCACCCAACGAACGAGAAAAGTCTTGACTGAACAACACATCGTTTATCCACCCATTTAAAAGCTTGAACTTTTTAGAAAAAAGTGGCGTACTTAGTTTTAAGTGTTTTTTTTTTCTTCAGAAAGTGGTAATGAGTAATTGCGGGTTTAACCTTGGGAAATGTTTCAGCAATGAGAGCTTAGGCTTGTACCACCATTTTAAAAAATCAATAAATAAAGACTTTGCATCATTAAATGACAATATTCATTTTCCACTCTTTTTTTCACATTCTTATGTTAAACTGTTTATTTATTTACCTTTTATTGATTAAAAAAATTCGAAAACTTAGCAGAGTATGGCATCAATTTGAAGGTTATACATTTCAGGTAATTTAATCGTTAAAGTGTTTACTATAATAAATTATAACGAACTTATTAGTGATATATCTTTAGGTATGCAACATATAAGTTAAGCTACTAAAACATATTTTACAACATTTAAAAATAAATAAATAACCTCATTTGAAAAATGAAAATAGATGATATTTTTAGTATACTTAAACAAAAAGGAAATAAAATTGAAGAAAATTTTTTTCGCATATCTGAAAAAAGTACAGGTGAAGTATGATTTGTTATTGTCATAAATTGAGTTTTTATTGATTGTCTAATGTGTTATATACGAAATAGTTTCTTTTTCTTAATGAAATGGTTATACCAGTACATTTATTTTAACTGAATCATATTGCTTTAATTTTTTTCAGAACAAATAAATGTATTGTAATTAGTTCTAATTTTGTATTTTGTCCTGTGACATCACATTTTTAAAAATAATGTAAGAAATTGTATACCTTACATTTCAAAACTTTTTCGATCATTAGTAAATAAAATAATAAAAATCAATAAACATTTTCTAAAAGTTAGTATTTGCATGGAATGATCTTTGGATAAACTAATTTTATAATTGTGGGCAAAAATTTTTCAAATCGATTAAAAAGTTCTCGATATATATTGACATATAAATAAAAATAAAGTAAAAAAAAGGAAAAAAAATAATAACATTAAGGAGTTTAATATTGATTTAATATTGATATTGATAAGGAATGATTTTTAGAGGAATATTGTTTTATAGCGCGAGAGAGAGAGCTCTAAATTGGAGTTTGATATTGATAAACTTCGAATCACTCGCCTGACCAAACTATGCCGACCCTATTTCCAGTGGCTCAATTTCTCCAGTCCATCCCTAACTCGTGGCTTAAACTCTGTGCAAAACGGGCATCTCTCTCTATAAATTAATTTTCCTCTATTTTCCCTCTTAGCTCAATTTGAGCTTCTGTTTTCATGTTTTGTAATTGTTTATCTGATTCAAAATTTTTTGGAGTACTCCTCACACTTTTGTATTGATATCATAGAAAGCACTCTTTTTTGTGGATATAATCGTGTGAGCTGATGTTTTTTTCTCTTATCATTATTCCGTAATTTCCATGTTCTTATTTTCCATATTTATATAATGGTACTCATTTTATGTGAAGACTTAGAGTGTTGTCATTGAGATATATACATAATTCTTTACAGATAGATGAGATATTTACATAATTCTGAAATAAAATTATTTCACTATTTTTAAGTAATAAATAAATAAGATTCCTTATTTATAAAATTTCTGTGCGACGAACCTATTCAAAGAAAATTGATAAAATATGAGAACTATTGGCTAATCCTTTATTTCCTTTGATAAACTTAATTTTTCAATTTTAATTTTTTTTCTTTTAATTTCCACAGCTTAAACTATTGTTGCTATTATGAGAATGCTTTCTTCAGACGACTGCCAACTTTTCTTAAATAACATGAAAAATGATATTTCTCAACAATTAACACCATGATGCATTTTAAAGCCATCATTGTTATAATTGCCCATCAAAAACCATTGAGCAGCTTAAACGTAAACATTTCATTACATTAATCAATCTTCAAACATTTGAAATTCCACTCTGCAATTACCTAAAAAAAACTCCATCTTGAAGCAATTAACATGTCACCAAATTATGTGTACACTAATACCAAAATGACAGGGGTTCTCCCAAAGAAAAGCTGTCAACTCAACAAGGCGTGTATTCCTTTGAAGAACTTAGTCTAAAACGTGCATTTGAGGTTCCATCAATAGAAAACTAACAAACCATGAACCTGATGTTTATCGTTCCTCATTGTTCTGTAGTCCTTCCATTCTTACCCCATCTTTCATTGTTAAAGACTTAATCCGGGGTATTAGTGCCTCACTAATTGATAGGTTGAAGGGATTATGACGTCAGTGTGAGAAAAGCGCTTTTAATTGTAAGTTTGAACGGGGTAAGCTTAGAACTCAGTTTACGCAGGCCTTCAAGGAAAGTGTTGGGAAACGGGATCCATTTGTTTGCGGTACTTGCGGCTTCATATAAAGTTATCCGTAGGACTTAAAAACAAATAAAATTGATTGCGGGCTTTTTTTCATCTGAGTTGCCAGAATTAAATAATGAACATTATCTTAAGCTGATGTCGAGCATGCAGATACTTCAGTTTTGTTTTCAACAAAATTGAATTAATTAAGTTTTAACTATCATTTGTCAGTGCTCGGAGATAGTGGAGATACAAAATGTAATTTAGATCCAAAAGTCATATTCTTAATAGATGTAGTGAGTTTATTTATTTATTTATTAGTTATTTTATTTATTTATTTATTTGGTTCAAAGTTGTATAGAAACTTTTTGTATATTCCACATTATCTTTTCCAGTCATTAAGCAAATATATCTTTATTTCTAGGAGTGTTTATCTAGCAAAAGCAATAATTTTATAAACTTACAAATATGAATAGGAATAAACATAGAAATATATTAAAACTGGGGTTATATTAATTGAAAAATTATTTTAAAACAAAAAAAGTAAACGAACAAAGAAAATCACTCGAAAAATAAGAGAATTTAAAAATAAGTAATAGTAATCTTTAAGAGCCATAACATATTGTTTGTGTTTTGTAATTTAATAGTTTTTCTGATACTTTAAAGTTTTTTTTTTCAAAGTGGAAATAAATACGCTGGTAGTTCCATAAGCATTTTTTTCTCATGCTTGTTGAAATGAATTTAAAAATTTTATCCATTAAAGCTGGAAAATTATTATTTAAGTGAGGAAAAATCGGAATCGTAGAAAGACCTTTAATTAGTCACTTTCGTTTCACTAATTATTTGCAAGCTTTTTTCAAACCTCGGTTATTTCCTCGCTTAAAAGTTTAAGTTCCACCGTTTATTTTTAATTTTTTTAAATTCATTTTTGACAGTGACTAAAAATAAATTTAAAGGGTGGTGTATACAAATTATCTTGCTATCAAAAAATGTAATTAAGCATTGTTATTATTGACTGTGGTGTAGAAACTAGATTTTACTGTTTTTTTTCTTATTTTTTTTTAAATTTTGGGGCAAATTAATTTGCTCTCTCAGTCATGATCTGATTCACTAATTTGCCAACTTGATGACAGGCCAATTCGCTGATTCGCTAACAGGCAAAAATTTCTTTTTCACTGATTCAACATTTCGTTTAATTTTTTTTTTTAGATGTTCTCTCATTCACTCACTGTATGAAGAATCTTACACAATATCGTTTACATCAAAAATACTACATTAAGTAAAAAAAGGAGATAAATAACGATAACTTTCAGACATTCTCCATCCATTCTTTATCTTATTATTCCTTATCTTATAATTATATATCTTATTTATTTATTTATAAAATTGAAAAAAAAATCGTTAAAAGGAGTAAATTAATTTTCATTGTTCCTTTAAAAATTTGGTTTAAATTAATTCCAATTGAAAAGTGAAAAGTTCTTAATTATGGAAAAATTAATTCCTAAACTAAATAGAAAAAAAAAAAACTCTTGTCTCATCATTTTATTCTCCCCAATTCTTCATGGCAGACATAATCATTATTATATACTGATAATAGCTATTAAAAATTGTACAGAAAAAAACTTTGGCATGCAACGCTTCAACAACAAGCCCTGCTGTTAATAAGTCAATTTTCTACGACAGATATAAGTCATAAAAAAAAGTTTATATTGATAATAATGAGGATAAAATCTAAACTTTAGTTACATTGAATAATCAAACATTCCCTGAAAATAACACATAAACAAAACGAAAAAAAGACAATTTTTTTTCTGATAGCATGAATTTTCAAACTGAATGGAAAAAAAAAATTTGGCTTGCCATAGTTAAAAAATAAACCCGAAAATTTATTAGCAATTTTCTGAGATAGTTATAAAACTATAATATATACTGTCAATTATATACTCCCAATATTATCCCAGATATTCGAGAAACAAAGGTATAGTTGCAACTGAAATCTCCCACAAATTACTTCATTACACAAAAATATGCTACAAAAAGTTTTCTCATAAAATAAATTTCCAATCAAGCAAAAAAATTCAGATTCGTACAAACCCTTTAATTAATCAGTGACGTCTCTACAACAGATATAATCTATGATATAAAATATTACAATACAAAGATAATAGCTATAGGAAACTAAGTCCTAACTGCAGTTGCATCTAGTTATCAGACATCAACTGAAAGTACCAAATAAACAGAAAAAAACGCCAACTCCATCTTTTTCGCCACGACATATTTCTTGCTGTGACATGAAGGTAAGAGAATAAAAACAAAAGATTTATGGACGCTGCCTCGTCAGCACTGCAGCAAAGACTCTGCTGAGTGCGAGTTGGTCATTTTCCGAATAGAACTGCAACTGCTGACTATGTAGTAAATCATATAATTAAGACTTATAGCCACTCTGGAAAATGACATGTTGTTACTGGAAGACCACATCGCCGCACGAATCGTTAAAGGTAGGACACTAACTGCTTGCAGGGAACAATGCAGCACTTAGAACATTGTTTTAATTGTTCAGGGTTAGGACCAATTTCTTTATCTGTTATAAATCTTCTGATAAGCCGACATTTATATTGAGCTATAAATGAAGTTATGGAATTGATAGCTATAAAAATTTGTCATGATCGAGTTTCAACCCATTTCATTAAAAACAGATTAATTTGAGAATTAGGTTATTCTGCTATAAAAACTGTATTGGAGTGAATGAAAAAAATAAAATTTACATTTTTTTTTCTTTGACTGCAGGTAGAAGTTTAGAAATCGAAGTTTTGAAGAATGAATTCGAAATCAAAGCATATTTGAAAAAGTAATACACAAAAAATACTACTGTTTATGTTTTTTTAATATTATATTTCCTGCCCTTATTTTACGCCCATTTGTACACATCTTTTGTCTGCTTATGCAACATAGTTATGTTTTTTTTTCTTAAATATATAATTATATATATATAGTATATAATAATGGAGTATATAGTATAAAACAGTATTAAATAAAAAATGACAGTAAAATCGCAAAAGGAGTTTTAATTTTTGAGATTCATATCATGTTTTTCGAAATATTTATAATTACTTTACATGCTTTTATTGTTATTTCTCATTCTGCAAATTTCTGATAAAGCAAAATAGTGAAATGATTTACTTTTCGATAAAAAATTCAACTAAACAGCTCTTTCTTTATTTTTTCTTTATTTTTCTTTTATATTTAATTCTAATTAATAATAAGTATTACCTGGAATATTTTTCCAGAATCTTAAGCTTAAGACTATAAGACTGGTAACTGAATATCAGAAGTTACCAATTAATGAACCAAGACCAAAATATTTAAAGTCGTATGCAAACAAAAAAAAACTTATGTAAAAAATATTTTAAAAGTAGAATAAAAACTTATATTTAATTTATAAATAAAAATTTTAATTCCGTTTCTGTAAGACACCAAAAAAAAAATTTGAAAAGTTTTCAATATTTTCTTTTATTTTTTTTCCATTTCACTCTATGAGGCAGAAATGTGATTGTTGCAGTTCATTTACGTTGCACTAGAGCTTCATAATGGGCTATTGGCGACGGTCTAAGAAACATCCCAAAATATGATCGGAAAGCATGCCATCACAATTTTGATCCTTTGCAGAGGGGATAGCACCCCACTTCGGTAGACCGACGTCCACTTTAAGGTAGAACAGTTTAACGAGGATCAATACCGCATACCTTCAGACCCTTCGCAGACTGATCCAAGTGGTCACCCACCACTGACTGTAGCCAGTGATGCTTGACTTCTGTGATCTGCTTGGAGAAATGTGATTGAAACAGTAAAATGTTGCACGCTTTGTTTATGTATTATTGCAAATTGTTGTTTGAAAGTTTTTGTATACATGATTTAATTAGTGCTCAACTTTATATACTACAGTTACCAAAAAGCGCCCTCAGGCGGAAAAAAATATCTAAATTTTGTGATGATTGTCTACTTTTAGCCTACTTTAAATTTAGTCATGATTGTCTACTTTTTTGTTTTATCATTTGCAAAGTTTTCGTTTTCATAAATGCCTCGATTTTGTTTCAAAATAATTTTATTTAACTAAACAATACCTTAATTCTAAGAACAATTAAAACTTTAAAAGACGGCTTTATGTTTTACAATTCAAATAAAATGAGTTTATTCCTTTGTTTCTCAATTGAACTATAATTTACATACGCTTAAAACAATTACTTAAAATCACATCTCCCTTTAAAAAAAGTTAACTGACTCTTACACGCCTACATTCCAATATTCGAGAGACCACTAAATTAACAATGTTTCTAAAATTGAAAACAATTCCCACTCCACAAACAACGTAATTAACTCACGGTACAGGGAACGGGAAGAGAAAAAAAAAACGTAACCACCCTCTTTTCTCTAATGGCGGCCAGTTCAAATTAAGAGAAGGCCGCAAGACTCTACCCACTCAACTCAACTCAACTCATCACAACTATGCCTCTCGACTGCATCAGACGATTACGATTGCGATAGCGATTTCTCGTTTCCGAGTCTCGCAAAAGAAAACTGGAACAAACGTAAACAAAGAAAGAAAAATATAAAAAGCAAATAAAAGTAAACCATTAGGTATTCTGCGAAAGGCAGAGTTCCCAATAGCCGTGACGGCAACATCAAGTAGATGACTTTCTTACTTGAAAGAAGCCCCAAGTAGAAATTGTGGTTACTACTCTTTGATTAGTCATTAGTGTTCTACGATAGGGTAGCTAGGAAATGTGATGATGACAGTAAATAAATTTTCACCCGCTATGATTACAGAGTTGTAATGGAAGCATTCTTTCTCTAGGGGTAAAGGAAAGTTGCGCCATTGCCAAATTGAGTACCACCCCTTAACTCTGAGGGAATTACTTTTTTTTTCTCCCATTGTTTCAGCTCACCATTTTGTTGATGGAGAGTAATTGAGGTAATTATTAATTTCTCTCGATTACCGGCATCTCAATTCAAATTATTTTGGGGAAAAAATTTTTAGATTGTAAATACTTATCTACTTTTTAATGAAAATGAAGTAAAGAGTTTCTTATTCTGTGGTATTTTCTCTATACGTATTTTCGTGTTAGTTTGAGTTTTCAAGTTGAAAAACTAAGATTTTTTTTGTTCTTTTGAATACAAAACGAAGAGGACTTTATAGATTTTATAGTAATGAATTAAAGTGTAAAGGAAGTGTTAGTTCCAGAATTCGGAATTGAGTCGTTCTCCTAAATACTAATCGAAGAGACACTAGATGAATCAAAATTTTCATTAAGTGCGTAAAAAAGAGGAAAATGCTGTTGGTACCAGAAGTTGGAATTTTTCTTTTTTTCTTCTCCTAAATTCTAATCCAAATGGGGCCAGATGCCTGCATTTCAATATTTTGACTAAGAGTGCAAAAGAAAAATGCTGGTAGTACCAGATTTAGGAATTTCTTTTCAGCTAAATATAATCGAAAAAGAACTAGATGCCTGCATTTCAATATTTTGACTAAAAGTGCAAAAGAAAAATGCTGGTAGTACCAGAAGTCAGAATTTCATTTCAGCTAAATATAATCGAAAAAGAACTAGATGCCTGCATTTCAATATTTTGACTAAGAGTGCAAAGGAAAAATACTGGTAGTACCAGAAGTCGGAATTTCTTTTCAGCTAAATAAATAGAAAAAGAACTAGATGCCAGCATTTCAATATTTTGACTAAGTGCAAAAGAAAAATGCTGGTAGTACCTGAAGTTGGAATTTCTTTTCAGCTAAATATAATCAAAAAAGAACTAGATGCCAGCATTTCAATATTTTGACTGAGAGTGCAAAAGAAAAATGCTGGTAGTACCAGAAGTCGGAATTTCCTTTCAGCTAAATATAATCGAAAAAGAGCTAGATGCCTGCATTTCAATATTTTGACTAAGAGTGCAAAGGAAAAATACTGGTAGTACCAGAAGTCGGAATTTCTTTTCAGTTAAATATAAGTGAAGAGGAACTAGCTGTCTACATTTCAAAATATTAATTAGGAGGGCAAAAGAAAAATGCTGTTAGTACCATAAGTCTTACTGTTTTTTTTTCTTCTAATTCTCTTAAATACTAGTCGAAAATGAATTAGATTAAAAAAAATGTATAGTTAGATCTCAAAGGAAAAATGCTGTTAGTACCAGAAGTCGGAATTTCTTCCGTTCGCTTGAAATTTTACTCTTTCAAAATTACAATTTTCCATTTTTATCCCTTTATCCCCTAAAGAATAATATTTATCGCAATATTTCTAATCTTCTTACAAATTTAGGTGAAGAGTTAAAAAAACAATTTTTGTTACCAGATTTCAAGGATCAAAGTTTCGTAAGGAATTTCCAATCTGCCTATAAACGGTAATGAGACATTTAGCAAAGGCAGCTTATTTCACTATAAATAAATGCTAAATATTTGGAAAAAGCATTATTTTAATTAATCGCATTAATATGTTTATGTTTCAAGCTAAGTTCTTGCTGCTCTAATGAATTTTTTTCATCTAACAAAACTTTTCATATTTTTCTTTTGAAATTAAGATTCTCCATTTTTAAATCTTAAGAACAATGCTTTTAAATCACTAGTCTTGAAGCTAATTAGATGTTTTTTTTCCATTAAAAAATGTATATTAAGATTTTTACATTAATTTTTTCCCTTCCATCGCTTAAAACTTTGCGGTCTTATATTAAAAAACTGCCGGGTTAGAAAAAAGTTCTTTAACTACCTTCCTTGATTGTTGTTGTTTTTTGAGCTGCAGGGATTAATTAGGAGCAAAAAAAAAATTGTTTTTTTCGCCAGAGTTTCTGGTTCTTTAAGCTATTTTTTCTGCACATGCATAACCAAAATATTTATTTTTAATGGAAAAATATTCTAATGATCGTTGAAAAAATTCACATTAAAACTTTTAATTACAGAATTACTGAATAAATTAACCATTGTTCCATGCAAAGCTTTTAAATTCGCTTAGTTATTCAGTTGCAACGTAATTCATTCATAAACTGGATTTAAAAGTGAAATTTTGAAAATATGTTTTTACTAAGGATTTAAGATTAAAAATGCTAAAATTATTAAATTTTACAACAGTATAAAGTTAACTAAAAAGAGGATTATTACTTTTTTAGATGCTTTTAAAATGTATTTTAATATATTGAAACTAGAGATATTACAAATGTATATTCATTAAACTGAATCTATGATCCATGTATTCAATTGTATTGAATTTTGGCACACTGATAGTTGAAAACACTAGGAATATCACTGTCGTCGTTAAAACATTTTATTCTGAATCCTTGGAATGAGGATTGCGAAAAATAAACTTTTTCATAAGATTTATCATGAAGTATTTGATCTTTTATCTGCAATGAGACATCGGTAATTTTTGATAGTTTGTAGTTCTATTTAATAAAAAACAGAGTTTCGGTGTGAGTTAATTGCGCGTTTTTAATAACTAATCTTCTTTAGTTCTGCATGCCAGGAAGGGGAGCACAAAATAAATCAAGCGGATAGTTATTGCATTGCAACTTCAACGTTATCGAATCGGTAAATCACGTACTTATATTGTTTAAGTTACACTTTCAAAAGTCAACGTCAAACTAAAAAGAAAAATATTTGAAACCAAGTGCCAAATAATCAGGGAGATTGTGTGGATTTGGTGAAATCTTATGATTGTCACAGTTTGGCCACGATCTGTGGCATAATTTTTGAGGAAAAATAATAATGTGTATAAGTAATTTTTTTTTTGGTGAGTTTAACATTTAGATCTTCTGTTCTGATGCATTTAATTAAAAATCTAAGGAACCAATAATGAGGAAGAAAGTTAAAAAAAAAACATCAAAACCTGTTCGTGTCTAATTATTACCTTTCAACTTATTTCCGTTTTTTCAGTCAAAAATAGGATTGATGTTTTCAATCTCTCCTTCCACAGTAACGATTCCTCTAATTTACAATAAAATTACTTCTTTTATCGCAGAAAAATGAAGTTATGAAAGTTCTTAATGTTAATCAGGATAATATTTGCAGGGCAAATTTTCCGTTCTATTAATTCATAACATTTTGAATCCTTAAGCAATTGATAGTAGAGCTAGAGGACGTTTAAAACGCCTATGGCAGGTCTCTATAAATGCGGATTTTAAAACTATTAAGGTATTTAACTGGCAAGATCTTGTAACAAAGAAAACTTCATGTGAAAATGGTCTGGAGAAGGTCAAGACCCACCTCGGGCTGTTTGCCAAGAATGAATTCTTAATGTATATAATTTTTGAGCTCCCTTTTTTATGCGGGTTCTAAACACATATATTAAGGGTTTCTTTACAAAATACCATGCCATAGTGAACCAAGTGCCTGTAATCATATGTACGAGGTTTCGGACAAAGATGCCTAAAGTTATTTTTGGAATTTTACTATATGAATGAACGTATTCCACATTTTAAAGTACCTGTGCATTTTCCCCAGATAAATACTTTTTTTTCTCTTCTTCCAGACGCGGATACATACCTAGGTTAGTAAAACCTTTACCCGTATAATCCGCGGCTGGCCACTATTCCAGCCAACCTCGACCCCGTGCTTGATCAATTATTTAAAATTTCTAAGGAAAGTGGTTGCAGTTTTGTTTTTCATATATACAGAAATATTCATTTGAATATTGCTTAAACAAGACATTTTTTTATAGGTATACTTGTCATAGGAATTGACAATAAATAAATTTTGAAAAGTAAATTATTAAAGAAAAGTTTAATGTGTAAAACCCCAAATAAATATTATGTATCTATCCGTACATAAATTTTCTATATCTCTCCGACCTTCACCCTTCTCTTCATTTTTAAAATAAAAGTATAATTTAATAAGCCGTATCATAAAAAATACAATTCATTAAAAGTATGACATTAGTTTTAATAACATAAAAATTAATAAAAAGGCACATTTCATCTGTAATTAAAACTTTTTTAATTGATTTTTTAACAAGAGCTTCACATTTTTAAAAAAAATATAAACAAAAGTTATTCAAATAAATCAAATAAATTAAAAAATATTTTAAAAAATTTGATATGGTAATTCTAGGTTCAAAAAATTAACCCCCCTCTTATAAAAAACCTTTCAAATGATTTCAAAAACATTCACTCAATAGAAGAATTTAAAAGTAGAAAGATATCTGCATTAATTCGGCATTTATATTATTCCTTCTTGAAGTAAACGTTCCCTTTTTAAATCACTATTCACAGACGAAACAGATGCAGGTGATACTTTTTTAAAAAAGTAGGGAAACTTAAAGCGAGTATTTTTTCTTTTTTCTTGTTTTACTTTTCCACTTCAGAAATAAAGATGATAAAGAGCAAACGATAAAAGGGAGAAAAACACGATTCGCGGGACAAAACTTTTAAAACTAGCGGGAAATTTAAGCGTTTCTTAAACTATTATTCAACGCGGCGACCATTTTAATCTCGCAAAACGATTTTTTAAACGCCCCTTTTCTTTATTTTATTTATTTGCATGTTTTTTTTCCTCTTTTCGAGGGGGCTACCGATGTCTAGAAATAATAAAAAGGAGAGAAACGATCAAAGAAGTTGGAAAATTTTTCGTCTGCGAGAGAGAAGAAAACGATTGGAAAAGAGAATAACTCATTAAAGTGCATTCACGGAGAAATTCTCTTCTACAACTCTTTTCTCCCTTTTTCCCGTTTCCTTTGGTACGAGAAGGCATTCCATAGATTGAGCTTTCGCCGAATTTCCTTTTCAAAGTGTCTACATTCGCCAACAGACGCATGTATTATGCATGAAACAGAGATGATTGTTTCTTTTTTTCCACCTTTTTTTCGTATTTTTCTGATCTTTTCCTTTCTGGGGACTATCTTTTGTCAATTTTCGTCCCCACTCAAAATCGAAATCGATCTATTTTCTTTTGTCTTCACATAATACTAAATACCTGATCAAAGCAATTTAATAAACTGCTTTTTTTTATTACTTTAGACTGCTTTTTTTCCTTGAACGATTTTACGCTTGGAGATAGAACTTCAAATTGCGCCCACCTTCTAAATTTTAGGAGGATAGCACAAATTGTTCTGGAGTATTAAAAACGATACACACAGAGACACACAAACTCCGCTTTTCGTTACTATAAATGTATTATATTTCTTTATAATTTCACTTTTCACATCATTTAACCTCCTTTTTCAAAATAGATCATACAATGCATGAAATAATTTAAAAATTTATGAAATAATATTTAAAATTCATATTAAAAGGAATAAAACTTAAAAAGAAAAACCGTATAGAACACAAAAACAAGCGAGTGAAACGCGTTGATAGCGTGCTGAAATTAGCGATGGTGCTGCCATCTGTTGTAATTCCATTTTTTTTATATTCAGAAAAAAAACATTCATTTAATTAGTTAAAAGCTAAGAAAAAATATTACGAAACTTAGAAATAGGTTAGTATTTTCTTTTTTATATATAATTATGGTGGTTTATTTTGATTTTCTGATAGAAAGTCATTACAACAAGAAATTCCATACTGCTTGTAAAAAAGAAGTCTTTTTAATTTTAATGAAATAATTAAAATATTTTTTTGTGCACAAGTTCAATTGCAACCTGACACATCGTGTATGGTACTTAGGAACTTTTTATGTATATATAAATTTGATATGCGTAGATATATATTCTGTACAGCTATTTATAAAAATACATAGGCATTCACAAACTCTCTATATTCATAAAAGAGGTTCTAAACTGCTGTTTGTAGAAAATGCAACACCATGAAAGAATCATCAGAATCAAATGAAATTTAATGCAGAAACGACTTGTACTGATACAAATAAATGATGAAATTTTCAAAACAAAAGAAACAAATTAAGCGTCCGAAATCAGTATTTGGTGCAGCCACCACGTGCTGCAATAAGTGCTGCTATACGACGTGGCATGGAGTCAAACAGATGTTGAATATCTGCTTGAGGAAGAGAATTCCATATCGCTTGTATGCGCAACCAAAGTTCGTCTTTGGAAACTGCAGGACGCGGATCACGAGTGAGACGCCGACCAACCATATCCCACACGTGCTCAATAGGCGACATATCCGGCGAATAAGCAGGCCAAGGAAGAAGTTGCATGCGTTGTGCTGAACAGAAGTCTCTAACAGTCCGCGCAACATGTGGGCGTGCATTATCCTGCTGAAAGATAGCTCCAGGGATGCCTTGAAGGAAAGGAACGACTTCGGGCTGTAGCACTTCACGGACGTATCTGTTGCTATTGAGATTACCCTCAATTCGTATCAAATTGGATCGTCCATGATACGAAATCGCACCCCAGACCATAACTCCGGGTGTTCGACCACTATGTCGTTCAATAATACACTCAGGAAGGCAGCGTTGACCGGCATAACGTCTAACACGAACACGGCCATCATGGGTCCACAAATTGAAGCGTGATTCATCTGAAAAGACAACTTGGTGCCAATCAGCTCGCCAGTCTCTGTGCTCAAGAGCCCACTGCCGACGCAGCCGTCGATGATCCGCCGTGAGGGGAATCCTGTATAATGGCACCCTTGCACGCAATCCACGGCGCAGCAGACGACGACGAATTGACGAAGCCGACAATTGTACACCTGTAGCAGTAGACCAATGTGCTGCCAGCTGCCTGGAGGAAGCTGTGCGATCATTCACCGCCATGCGGAGCAGGTGTCGATCATCGCGCTCTGACGTCACCTTCTGTCGTCCAGTGCCTGTTTTTCGAGTTGTTCGGTGCTCGTCGGTCCACTGCTTCCAAACTCGCATCACTGTGGAACTGTTCCGCTGCATACGAGCTGCTATTGCGCGATAGGAAAATCCTCCTTCTCGAAGGCCGATTATCCTCCCTCGTTCAAACTCCGTAAGTTGCTTGAATTTCTTATTCTTCCGTCGTGGAGGCATACTCAGGTCTCACTAAACGTTTGCCACTAACAAATAATCATAGACTATTTTCAACGTCCCGCTACAGCACTTTATTTATACGCTTTCAGCATCAATTCAGAGGGCGCTGCGCGCGCCACGCACGCGCGATGGCTCTGAAACTTTATTAATTTGCATAATATCCTATAATTGACATTTGCTGCTAATTTCATTTGATTCTGATGATTCCTTCATGGTGTTGCATTTTCTACAAACAGCAGTTTATGTTCATGTGGAGGCCTTCTTTATTTAAATTGGCTAACACAAATATTAGTATTATATTTTATTCTCAAATATATTTCAAAATTAAATTATGTATATTAATTAAATTACAATAAATATATATATATATATATATATATATATATATATATATATATATATATATATAAAGAGGGTGAAGAATGTAACATTCTTAATATAATAGTTAGTTAGGATTTTTCTAAGAATAAAATGAATTTTATCAAACATTCACTTTATTTATTGACTTGTAATATATGGTTCTACTTTTTTAATTAATATAAATCTCATAATCACAGTATTGAGCATTTTAATCAGTTTGTAATTAAATTATATATTAGAATATAATTATACATTAATATTAGTTATATATTAGGAATGTAATTATATATTAATATTTATTATATAGTAGGAATATAACTATTTCGATTATATTTAAAAAATAAGTTCGTTAAAAATTATTTGTATGTTCAAAACAAAGTGCTAAATAAATTTCAAAAAAAAAATAATAAATAATAAATAAAACGCTTTTAAATCACTATTTTTTATTATTATTATTTCGCATAAATAATTGCATTAAATTGAATAATGACCGAATTATGAACGAAAAACAAAGTAAGGTTTAATTTCTTAAAAATAAAAACAAAAGAATTGTGATATTCGATAATATATTTAGCTAATTAACTAATAATATTAAAAGAAAATTTAAACAAACTGATTGTACTCTCTAATAAAACGAAAAAAAAGAATAAAATTCGCAAACATTTAAAATTTTTCTGAATAAACGTAGTTGATTGACTTATGTCCAAATCCAAATGACAAAAAATAAGTTTTGTTTTAACTTTATTTCTAAAAATAAAAGCAACTCAAGATTTATAAATTTAAAATCAGTAATAAAAACCCATTAAATTATTAGAAGGTTTATCTAAAAAGTTTTTAATAAATTGAAAGAAAAGAAGAAAAAAAACTAACAAATTAAATTACTTTGTAACTTAATTCTTTATGGGCACCTTAAATTAGATTTCCGATAATTTTCACATTTAAAAATAAGAAAAAGTTTTGTTGAAAAAAAATTACCTAATTAATGACGAAACTCTTTATAAATTCTTTTCAACAATAGATTGCGTTCAGAACAAGGCAATGGCAGCGATCACGAAGTTAGTCCCACTGAAAATAATCTACAAGAAATGATATCAAGTCGCGACAAAGCAAAAACTAAGAGACGCAAAAACGAACATGCGAGATCACGATATAGTATTCTCAAAATTCTGGTTCTGATTCTACTGCTAATCAATCAAGGCCATTTCAACATAACGAAATGAACACCCCGAGTCGGCATCGGAACGTAAGGGAAGTGCGTCTTATATCGCTATATAGTCTTTCCTCGAAGACTTAAATCAGATTTCTGATGCATCAGAAATCTGATGCATTGCCTGGAACGAAAGTCGCTGTATCGACTTGCCGATATAGGCGTTAAATCGATATGTCGCGATACATCGATTTATAGCCCAGTCCTACTTATGATATTATTTTATTTCGATTAATACATATCATCAATATTAATAAAGCATTAGTGTCAATAATAATAACACGGCGTTTTTTTATAGCTCCCCAAAATGAATAATTATCTTTCCTCCATTATATTAACTTTTTATTGCGTAATTTTTTTCAATATCGATCAACATATTACCAACATTAATTCGGCATCATTGTCGTCAATGATAGTCTTTCTCATGGTTCTACCAGACAAAGAACTATCTTTACTCCATTACTTTTGCTTTCTAGTACATAGCTTACTTCTTTTATTTCAATATACATATATTACCCAAATTAATGAAGCATCATTGGCGTCAGTAATAATGTGGCTATTTTTTACCTTTCTCTTAAACGAATTACTACCACGTTCCAATTAATTTGGCCTTTATATGCATAAATATTTGTTTCTATTAAAATACCTTTGATTTGAAATAAATTATTTTTTAGAAACACGTTTTAAAAGAATCTAATATATATAATTCTCTTACGTGGCTCCCAAATTTTGGCTGTATTCCTTTTCCGCCGGTGGCAACGTCTGCTTTGTTTTTTTACGTTACTATTTCTCTTACACGGCGAATCGACCAATGATTGCCGCTGAAAATGTCACATGCCAAATCTAGCTGAGGTGGCTCAACATATAGATTTTCTAAAAACGGAAACTGAAATAACCAGAGAGCATCAGCTGCGGCAATCTCATACTATTAAGATAGGCAGAAGTGAGTAGAGTCTTTGTCGATTGATCTCTATTTTAGTATTTTGTCGAAAGCGCTTTTTTTCACGAATTTATATATTGCGAATTTATTTGACGATTTTTGATTTATATCACGAATTATACTATAGCACATTTCTAATAGATTAATCGAATTACTTGTCATTTATTTGAATTCAAATTTATTTTAATGAGTTAGTATTTACTAAAAAGATGTATTTTTTTTTAAAAAAGTTTCTATATGGACTTGAATGATTGTTTTGAATTCCTAGAATTTTGTGCTTTTGCAATGTACCTAAGTTAGTAGCGAGAGAAGCGAGCTTGGTTTGCGAAGCAAACCATATAAGATTGCGTAGCAATTTTCGGGGGTTGGCGAGCGTTAGCAAGCAGGGGGCGCAGCCCTTTGTTAATATAAATAAACAAAAGGCGTCGTATCAGACAATTTATAAGAATATAAATTAGGCGACGTAGGTCATGCGTGCTACCACGTAATAGTGTTCATTTAATTTATCTGACGTAGCGAATAAGAAATAATTAAATATTAAAATACGCGCAATAAACTGTTTTTGTTCAAATACAGCTACAACCTAGCAATTGTCACGATTGTTATCTTAACAATATGTGAGGGTGAACAGTCTGTAGTTAAATTTAAAACAATGGTTAGGGCTTAACCAACGGAAAATTCCTTTTCGTTTTTCAGTCACCCCTTTCGAACGGCTAGTAGTAAAATGTTCTAACGTAAACAGGGACTTTTCTCTTGCTTCAAACTATCTGTATACAAAATTTCATGTCCCGCAGTGAACTGATAGTTAAGACATGGTTTCCAGCAGATCACCGAAGTCAAGCATCACTGGATACGGTCAGTGTGCGGGTGGGTGACCACTTGGATCAGTCTCCGTATTTAATTTGCAATTTTCTATTCGATTCTAAACTTCTTACATTCTTCTTATGCCTTACAAATGCCATCACTGCAGTCACGAACGTTTTTATTCAATTTATAGAATTATATATTCGAAATGTAATTACAAATGAAACTTGCTGAAAATTAAAAGCATTTGCAAGATTTCTTATAACAATCTATCGAATTAACTATCTTGATTCTTATTTAAAGAACGAAATAAAATGAAATAAAACGACTTTCAGCAGTTAAATTCCTGTGAAGAAAAATTCTTTAGAAAAAATCAAATAATTTCAAATTAAACACAAAACACAAAAGAATATGATATATAACATTAATTGAAACCAAACTCGAGGT